>NC_084735.1:51416767-51424267 GCF_033978785.1 Entelurus aequoreus | reverse complement strand
AAAAAAAAAAAGTAAAGTGAAATTTCCTCCCGTTCCTCGCGCCCCACCTGTCATGTCTCTATTCCCCACCAGTGGGGCGCGCCCCACACTTTGAGAAACGCTGAATTACACCCTTATTTATTATTCATGAAAATGTGTTGTTTTCACAACACTAAATTACTCACAGATACTGTATGGATATGTTGTCTTCCAGCAATGGTGGACCAAATGATCTATTTCTGACATTTGACCTGCTTAATCTGAGAGGCTCTGTCTCATAGAGGAGCTGACCGTGCTCCTGACCTTTTTCTGTCCGGTATTGATTTCACTGGGAGTTAAATGAGTTTTTGAGCCAGCTTGCTGATCTTGTAACTGCATCTTTGAGCCTTTCCCACAAGGAGAAATGCTAGTTCTTCATTGCAAACAATTATAACCATAATATGCACAGCTTGCAATGCACAATGAGGATGCTAAATGATTATCCCGTCTGCCAAGTACTCACTAGTGGCCAGGCAGCTATTACCACTTAAATTTTAATACAAAGTACAAACTCGATGTCTCACTTTAAAACCATTTCTTTGTAATAGCTTGGGGGTTTATGACTCAATTGACTTTGTCCTTTACTCCTCTGCATTCTCTAAAGCAGACTGTTTACTTTGCCCTGCTGACAAGCTAAATACTTTATGCCCCCACTCAAATATCCTGAAAGGAAATACAGGGGCAGCTGGGTTTTCATTACAAATCCCTTCCAAAAGACTAAAAAGTACAGAAACTGAATCACTTTATCCCATAAGAAATCATGTGAATCCAATTAATTTGTTCCAGACAATGAAAATATTACCACAAAACACATTGTATTGAGAATAATTGTCGCTTACAACATGGGGGAGAATGACATACCGGTGGTGATTTGAGAGCAGGCTAACACAAGCACGTTTTGTAATAAAGACTGATATGATAAGACGATACAAGCTAAAATCTGTATTGTGATATACCTGTATATTGCAGCTTCTTGCGATAACGATATATATCGCAATATGTCACTTGGCATATAAATTATAATAGAGCCATTTCAAAACAAGTTAACAATGCTCCTAATTTAGCTGCTGACGTATATGGTAACATATTGCATCATTTCCAGTTGTATTATTATGTCAGAACTATTATTAGTTTACTTGCCACTTTACTGTTAATATCTGATTACTTTCTGTTGTGACGCAGATCCATCTACACTTCTGTTAAAATGTAATAAGCATTTATTCTGTTGTTAGGCTACATTAGTTTTGGGCAACACTACAAATTGGGTATTATTATAATATCAAATAGGTTCAGGGCAATACTGATCATACCAATTTTCATACTTCAAATTTGTAGGGTTGTTAAATGACATTTTCGATCATAGTTATATGATCAAACAAAAACACAGGATGGCGGTGTAACAACATCAATTATATTTTAGTTTTATTCGCTTTTAGGAATGAGCGATACTGCCTTAAATCTATATCACAATATATATTGCAGCCTCCTGCGATAACGATATATACGTATATATCCCACTACATGGTTTCCCCCAAATTGCCAACACACCCGTGGCGTTGCTAGGGATATGAAGGGGGTGTGGTCAACCTCACATCATCAAATAATTTGCATCATGCATTAATTTTCTTTAAAAAGACAAAAAAAAGGTATACATACATTTAAAAACATTACTGTTAATTAGCAATAACTAGGGGTGTACCAATTCCTTTTGACAACAGTTTGATTCAATTTGATATTTGTGGTTGCCGATATGATTCAGGGACTATCTACATTTTTTAAGACCAATTTAATCCGAAACGATTCAGTGAGTTGAATTCAGTAACTTTTTAATTTAAAAAAATCAAGCAATATGACTGTGAAATAAATACTGGATACTGGACAATGCAGGTGAAGTTTCCTATATCCCTATTATTCCTTATAAGAGAATTAAGTATAAATGAATTAAACTAGCAAGTAAGCAACAATTAATGGCCAATGCATTCATATTTTATTTGAACAAAGTGCAACCAACTATTAAGGTTGTATCAACAAGAGGAACCATTTTCTACTCTCATATTCAACATTCAGCCACAGCTCAATAAAAGTACTGTAACCAACATTTTAACAGAAGATTTACCTGCTAAAGGAAGTTTCTTGACCCGGCAATACAGTATATGTTCTTCGCCCTGGCATCGTCAAGGAAGGACAGCGGCCCAGGTGTGCGGAAACATGTATGCCTCCTCATCCCTGTTAATAGTGTTGGCCCCTCGCTTCCTAATTTCCATAACCTTCTTTGTCCATCTCTTGTATTTAAATTTGTTTATGATGAAATTCTCCTTTGATGCCAATTGCGTGTGGTGTGTCACACTTCATGTTGTTGGGTTCCGGAAGTCGGTGCATCGCCTAACTTGCTTTGCTGTCACTTACGGTTGGCGGTCGCGTCTTTTGTGGCTTAAAGTTCTGTTGCAGTTTTACATTTTTTTGCTTTGTCGTGTGTATTTGTTACGGCTTTTGCAATCGTGCTGTAGCAATCGTGGGATCTGAGCCAAGGATATAGTTGTGGCTTGTGCAGCCCTTTGAAACACTTGTGATTAGGGGGTATATAAATAAACTTTGATTGATTGATTGTAATTAATGATATTGTCTTGTGGTGTTTGCATTTGTTGTGACCTTTTTCAGCGCACGTAGCTATCCAACATTTTTGTTTTGATGATGTCACAGGCAAAGGGCAAAAAGGACTTAACGTTTAACGTCCTTATTTCTAAAAGTGCTAAAGTACCAGTAGAGTGGAAAAACAAGTTGCCTCTACATTGAAGCTATTATCATTTACAGTATATAATGTGATTTATGACACCAACAGACTTCCAAACATATGATCAAAATAGTATAAATTTCACAAGATTCCCGAGCCATTTTGAGAGTTAATGAGGAAGCCAGTCACGTGATCCGTGACGTAGAGTTAGGAACCACAGATCCCTTCCCAATCAACAACAAATACTTTGTAAGAGCCAACAACGATTACTTTGTGAAAAAATATGATCCAGACACCTTATATTTTTGAGTGTCAAAACACAAAGAAGATGAGCAATACGTTTAGAAGCTGAGCGCTAAATGGATGCAGCTTTATTGAAGCACTACATCATTAGCAGCATTGCCAGGTGCTAAACAAACAAACTAACCATAATAAAAACAAACACTTACTTTACAATTTCCATCCTCGCTAGGATGTTGACCGACGGGACGCTCACATAATTCCGCTTAGATGAAGATTCCATCTCAATCCCCCATCTCGGGGGATGGCAAAATTGACCACCCTGTCTTCCATGGCCACATGTGTCTACTACCAGGTGTGAGACATGCATGAATTATAATCTAGAAATAACTTTTAACAAGTTTAAGACAAAGTAGAAGCAGCCGCCAGCTCGGTCTGTCAACAATAGCAGTGTAAGCTAACAGCTATCAATGCGCCACTGAAATAGTCCATCTGCATTAGCACTTATATTCACAATATTGCTCATATTTGGTTAATTTTTGGGTCACGACATGTAAATGGGGTATTGTTGGCAGTTTCTGTTAGTTTTTTTCAAGGGTTTTGTCAATAGAGGACCCTCGATCTGTACACTCAATTGTTAGCTATTTATTTACGTATATGTGTTGTTGTCTTACATTAGGATTGTGAACGACAAACAGCACATCTCTTTCCAATTTTTTGTATTTCCAGTGTGACTGATCTGCTGATATGATCAGGGTGCAGAAGCCAGTGACGTAGAATCTACGTAAATTGCCGAAGTTATTCGGAGCAGGATGTTCAAAATGGCCCACTTAATTTGTGGCATTTTGTGACTTTAAGACGGTATTTTCATATACGTTGCGGATTGTGAATACAATTGGATATGGTTTAATGAATACTCGGGCTGCGCGATATGTCTGAATACTATATCACGATGTACCTTTTTTTGTATTGATAGATATCGATAATTATTGATACTTTTTACGACTTATTTAAGCCTGCCCACAAATACAGTAACACAATTTCCAACCTACCAAGGGTGCTATTTATCAGTGAAGAGGGTGTCTGGTAGCATGAGTGCGGCTAAGGTAATAAAATAATTAAAGTAGATGTGAAGGTATTTGCAGATTTGAGACAGTAGATGGTAGTACTGTATAAGCTATTGAACACTACACAGACTAGTTTGAGAAGCTACTCATTAAAACAGGGGTGTCAAACTCATTTTAGATGGAGGGCCACATGGAGAAAAATCTACTCCCAAGTGGGCCGGACTGGTAAAATCACGGCATGATAATTTAAAAATAAAGACAACTTCAGATTATTTTCTTAGTTTAAAAATAGAACACGCACATTCTGAAATTGTAGAAATCATAATGTTCTTGTTTTGTGTTTTTACAATTACCTGTTGCGGTTAATAGTATTTTTATACTATACTACTATGTACGACTTTGTCGTTATTTATATTTTCTGAATAAATTATGTGATAATGTTCATCAGTCAAGTCATTGGTGTTAATTTTCAATCCATCAACATAAAAAAATGCATCAAAATCAAATTACAGTGTGTTATTTATGTAGTTTGATGATTTTCCTTGGGCAGCACGGTGGAAGAGGGGTTAGTGCGTCTGCCTCACAATACGAAGGTCCTGAGTAGTCTTGGGTTCAATCCCAGGCTCGGGATCTTTCTGTGTGGAGTTTGCATGTTCTCCCCGTGACTGCGTGGGTTCCCTCCGGGTACTCCGGCTTCCTCCCACCGCCAAAAACATGCACCTGGGGATAGGTTGATTGGCAACACAAAAAATTGGCCCTAGTGTGTGAATGTGAGTGTGAATGTTGTCTGTCTATCTGTGTTGGCCCTGTGATGAGGTGGCAACTTGTCCAGGGTGTACCCCGCCTTCCGCCTGATTGTAGCTGAGATAGGCTCCAGCGCCCCCCTCGACCCCAAAGGGAATAAGCGGTAGAAAATGGATGGATGGATGGATAATTTTCCTCGACTGATGTACTAACATGTGGTTTATTTTGTACATATGTATCATCATCTACAAAGATACAAAGAACTGCTATTGCGACACACATTTAGAACAGCTGTTTCTTTTATTCAAAAATTTCAGGTTACCGGTAATTTTTATACTTAGCAAACTCGTCCCGCGGGCCGGGTAAAACCTGTTCATGGGCCTGATCCGGCCCTCGGGCCGTGCGTTTGCCACCCCTGCATTAAACGGACACATTGGAAGTGTCAGGATGTTGCCGCAACGTCTGCATTAAAACCAACAAAACTAAAGACAAGTTTCTGTTATTGAGTTGATATATCAATATATCAGAGTATCTCTTCTCACTCCATGCAGACAATCCACACCAAGACAGAAAGACGGCGCAACGACACTAGTTATGAGAGTAGCGTATGTGTGTGTGTGCTCCTTTAAGAATGGCAGTGTGTTGGGTGAGTGACATCAGTGAGTGAGTGGAAAAGTGAGGAGAGGGAGCGGTCGCGTGCAGCAATAGTAGTAGACTGGCGAATGTGTCCCGCAGAAATAAGAATAAAGCGACCAAATCGTCACGAATCAACGACCTCGTCATACCAACACGAAAGCGGCGCTTAGCAGACCCGGTGTCGGGTAAAATGACGGGTGTTACCCCCGATGAAAAGATCGGTCCTGGAGGGAACGTCTCCTCTGCGTCCCTCGACTAGGGTCTGTGAGCCGAAGTTAAGGTGTAACACTCGGTAGTTGATACTGTTCCGTGATTGGCTGTTAGCGTGTCACTCTCATTGCTTAGTGACACTTCCTGTTTCCTGTTTACTGTGTTCCCAAAGCGCGAGTGACTTAATGAAACGAATCTTGCTTCATAATTTCTGGTTTCTTCCGACCAAAAAATATAAATATATATTGAAAATTTTATCAAGCGCATTTTATATTGATATTGATTATGTGTCTATCCCAAAATGTATTGATATCGTTTTACAGCCCAGCCCGAATGGATACAATAAAACTCAATTAAACATATAAAGTAAACTTGTTTTTCTACTATATTGGTACATTACACTTCATATAAAGTTGGTGACATTGTTAAATCCAGTGTTTTCCTTTTTTTTAGTATCGATAAAATCGATCAATTCCCTTTTTAAATGATCTTGGATTGATACTTATCATCCAGTAGACAAACTTGCCGAGTACAGATCGATATATATGAAATTTAGGAATGTAAATTGATCTATCGTTGTATCGATAAGTAGTTACACCCTAAATAGTAATATATTTTTTCTCATACTGTATCGTTTTGCTCTATTTTTCAATTGATGCTCTGTATTGTGCAATGTACAATACACGTTCATTGCATTTGAAAGGATATACATGCATCATTATTTTGTATTATCATTACATAAGTGGTTCAGTTGGTCCCTAAAAAATAATGGCAATATTGTTTATCAGCAATAATTTATAGGTCAATATACCGTCCAGCAAAATTTGTTATCGGCCCAGGCCTACCTCGGCAAATTTCTGGCACGTAATTCTGTGAAATTCATCTAATGAGAGTTTCAACTATTATACTGTATATAATTTGATATTTTAAACTAGTATATCATTTATTTTATTTTTATGATTTTTATTTGAAATGTGTATTTTTTGATGATGCGATAAATATAAATGTTTCTAATTAAAAAAAATGTTTTAAACTGTCAAAAAATATTTGTATTCTTATTATTAGAGATGCACGTTGTATTTTTTTTCAAGACCGACACTGATAACCGATTATTTATACCTGATCATTTTCAAATTTTGATTTACCTGTAGTTTGTTTACATTTTTCTTTGCAGCTGCATAGGCGTGTTTGTAGGGTTTCAAAACACTGCCGCAGCGATGCTGGCGTTTCAGGTGGCTGATAATGTTTTATGTGTTGAAGCTCTGTTTTTTTTCGTTTTGCTGAATGATTGTGAAACATTTAGTGTAAATAGCATGGCAAAGGTCTTCCTGTGAAACAGTAAAGAAGTCCCACACAATCGACGCCATGTTTGTTTACTCTAACGTTTACTACAGTCGTTTACAGCACAGCACAGGTAGGAGAAAAGGAGTGCTTCATTTGCTCACCCTTACCCACCTACAGCACAGCACAAGTCATCTCGCCCCATTGGAGCATTTTTTTTTCAGATTTCTTTAATCTGATCTTTATTTGAGTGTTATCAGATTTATCGGTTTGACATAATTCCTCTTATCTGCCTGACAATTATCCAGCTGATAAGCGTGCACCCTTGATTTTTATTGTTTTTATTTAAGGATTTTCAACAGGGACCAGGAATTAAATTGGCTTTTCTCATAAGCAATAGTTAACAATTCAGCTATTTCCGGCAACTTCATTTACCTTTACACTCGTTTAATTTCCTCTGTACACTGCAGTGCGGTTCCTATAAAAGATACCATTTTTAGCATTTCAACATTGTTCTAAAAGTAGGCCCCCTAACCATGCCTCTTTGCCTGTTTGGATAAAACCAATTAGTGC
>NC_084735.1:51229267-51411767 GCF_033978785.1 Entelurus aequoreus | reverse complement strand
TACCTCTTGCTTTGTATACTTGCTCACTCCGACTATATGTTTGCCTAACAGAATTGCTATTGCGACATCCAGTGGACACATTTAGAGCAGCAGTTTCTTTAATTAAAAAATGCAGCTCAATTTTACACTTAGTAAACTCATCTCGCGGGCCTGATTGAATCTGGGCAAGAACTTTCAGCATCATCAAATCAGGCCCCTGTTGCATAGTGTCTACGTCATATTAGAGGCTGCATGATTAATTGATTTTAATCGATTTTTTACAGTGTCCGCTAGGTTTGGGCGATATGGCCTAAAAATCAAAAAAATTTGATTTATGATTTTATAAGATTTTTTTTAATCCTAATTTTAAAAGAAATCAATGAAAACAAATGACAGAGATAATTTAAAACAAGATTTTATTTCATTTAATCAAAAAATAGTAGTTTGAAATTACACTGTATAGACTGCATATTATTCTTAGCAAAATTGTAATTTGTATATTGTTGATTTTTTAGACTAGATATAAATTGTACTTACGTAATAATTATTAAATAACTACATTAAGAGCTTCCTCTAGGAGGCAATAATTCTGTCTTGAACAAATTACTTTTGTTAACAAAAATGTGGCATTGCACACATGGCATGCAAATAAATGATTATCTCCAACAATGAGATTAATACATTGCAAACTTAAAACTTCTCTCTTGAATAAAATACTTCTGTAAATAAAAATGTAGCATTGCACATTGCATGCAAAAAATAATTAAGTAATACATTGAGTTAACTTTTTGAGTTTAGTTTTAGTAAGTGGATAAACGCAGGCTTTTTCTTTGTTCGTGCTCCACACCTTGGCAACGTACACAGCGACTGCGTTGGTGATGGTTCCCAACTGGGCTTCTTTCTCATCATACATGGTACCTTGTGTAAATGATTTCACCACAGTAAGATGCTTTTTAATTCAAGTTTGTTTTTGTTGCTGTCTCGTTCGCCTCGTAAGGTGTTGCATTTCCCCCACTGGACTAGAGTCTTCGGTTTCAGATGCTGGAGTAAGTTTGTTGTGCTGCTGCCTTTTTAAAACAAACTTTGCAGCATGCAATCCTTTGGTCCACTCGAGTTGCCCGCAAATCTAAACTACTAAAATCTAATCTTCAACACCTTTCTTTTCTTTGGAACAAACGTCTCGTTAGCGTTAGCATTAGCCATGTTTTGTTAGGTGTGGTGAATCTCCGTCAAGGAAATAAGGGGGGAGGGCGGAAGCTAGCGAAGTTTTTGGTGGCAAAAAGTATGCCGGAACAAAGGAAATAGATTTTAATTTTCTTTTAATCGTCTGCCACAAAAAACTTGAATTCATCGACAAAATCGATATATCGCCCAAACCTGCTGTTCGCCACTCTAAGACTAATCACTGATTTCATTCCTGTGTGTTTAGAAGCAGAGTTCCAATGCCACCTACTGTACAAAGTTGTAAAAACAAGCTGTAATCCCAAAAACTGTCCCATCGTAGCTAATATGTTTATGAGCAAGATTGCCAAATTGTGGCTGTCCAAATGTTTTCATGGCAGTGTGCAACAACTTGATGTATGCAAACACTGGTTTTATATTGTGCTCTGCAAAGCTGTGTTGGCATGATTTTTTTTTTTCCCCCATCCTCATTTTTTTTCTTGTCACGATCCAAAACATCCAATCACCATCGTCATCCTTCCTCTTTCATCCTAACGATGTGATTTATTTCATCTCATCTGTCTTTTTTTCCCTCTTGGTCTACCTCTACTCTCCTTCCCCTCCCACCTTCACTCTCCCTAACTCTCTCTCTCTCTTTGCACTCCTGGCAGCCTCAACATTGCGGTGAGTCAGTATCATGGAGGCAGGCAGCGGGGCTGCCGCAGCAGTGGGGAGTGCGGCGCTCGGACTGCTGGGAGCCACAGCAACGTCCAGCCTGGACATCTTGGACAGGTAAGGCGACTGTATGAAGTCACACACACACACACACACGCACACACACACACACACACACACACACACTGGAGACCAGCGTTCAAGCGTTCTGCATCATGTGGAATCGGGGAACAAGAGAGATGATTGTGCGTGGGAAGAAAACCACACCTTAGGTTGTGGTTTGGTCCACATGTTAGTTGTGTGTGGTCAGATAGTGTCTATAGTGTTGACTGTCATGCACTGATTATACTCTCTGATTGAGAGGCAGATGCTCATGATTTGTTAGTTTTGCCGCCTGCAGCAGTGCCCGCTTGTATGAGTGTGCCGGGGTGTTGATGCTGATAGAAGCGGGTGTTACTTGGCTCAGTCTGTGCCTCAAGGAGAAACGATGCTAGCATATGTCGGGGAGGAGGAGGAGGCCTCGCGAGACATGCCTCAGCACTGTTGCCGAGCTGATAGGATGAGTTCAAACAGTTACCACCCCAGACCCTGTGCACCCTCCCACCCACATCCCCGTCAACCCACAGCGACTTGGTGACAGCTGTCATTAACCGTCACCACTGGGAAGCCCTCGCCAACATTGGCTTCATTGACTGAGCGCCACAACTCGTGGCTCCAGCTACCACTGCCCCCATTGAAGCTTTCAGGCAGTTACGTCATTGCTCCTGCTATGCACTCACACCCGCATATTTGTGCACTGTCATCATAACCCCACTCTCAAGTATTTATTCATAAATGCTCAATGGCACACATGCTAAAATAACCTCATAGGATAGCCTTTGCCAAATATTGTTGGCAGAAGGGCAAGTGCTAAGTACACACACAACCAACACTAATTTATCATAGTTATTTGTGATATCTGCATGCTTTCCTTGCAGACATGCCATTTCCTACTGCTCGTGGGGTATCACTTATCAACTCCAGATTAAGTAGAATTGTCACATTCTCTACCAGCGTGTTATGACTAAGCGCCTAAACTTTTTGCATCCGTTGTTAAATCAGAGGAAATTAAAGCTTCACAGTTACACATTTAGCTTGATGTCTCTCTTCTCTTTTGCATCGGTGCTGTTCTCATCCTAGTGGCCAGTGGTAAGAGTTGTGACTCATATACTATATGTAATAAGGATCTGATTCAGGTTGTGTGATATAGATGATGTGCTATGGGAGCACAAAAAATCGATTCACATCCGAATCACTATTCCTATACATTCCGATTCTAAGGCGATTCATAATTTTCAAAATGGTTTAAAAAAAGTAAAACATATATGTGTGAACATATGTATATGTGTATGAATATTGTGGGTGTGGGAAAAAATCGATTCGAATTTGAATCGCGATTCTCACGATGTGCGATTCAGAATCGATTCTCATTTTTAAAAAATCGATTTTTAATTTAATTTTTATTTTTAATTTATTTTTTTATTTTTAATTAAAGGCCTACTGAAACCCACTACTACCGACCACGCAGTCTGATAGTTTATATATCAATGATGAAATCTTAACATTATAACACATGCCAATACGGCTGGGTTAACTTATAAAGTGACATTTTAAATTTGCCGCTAAACTTCCGGTTCGAAACGCCTCTGAGGATGACGTATGCGCGTGACGTAGACCGGCGAACACGGGTATGCCTTCCACATTGAAGCCAATACGAAAAAGCTCTGTTTTCATTTCATAATTCCACAGTATTCTGGACATCTGTGTTTGTGAATCTGTTTCAATCATGTTCATTGCATTATGGAGAAGGAAGCTGAACAAGCAAAGAAGAAAGTTGTCGGTGCGAAATGGACGTATTTTTCGAACGTAGTCAGCCACAACAGTACACAGCCGGCGCTTCTTTGTTTACATTCCCGAAAGATGCAGTCAAGATGGAAGAACTCGGATAACAGAGACTCTAACCAGGAGGACTTTTGACTTCGATACACAGACGCCTGTAGAGAGCTGGGACAACACAGACTCTTACCAGGATTACTTTGATTTGGATGACAAAGACGCAGACGTGCTACTGTGAGTATGCAGCTTTGGCTTCTAAACATTTGATCGCTTGACCGTATGTGCGCAACTTTTTTTTGCGTATGTACGTAACTTTTTTTTAAATATATAAGCTTTATGAACCTTGGGTTAGGTGAACGGTCTTTTGGGCTGAGTGATTGTGTGTGTTGATCAGGTGTTTAAATTGTATTGGCGTGTTCTATGGAGCTAGGAGCTAGCATAGGAGCTAGGAGCTAGCATAACACGTACCGTACCATACGTGCGCGTCACGTACGTAACTTTTTAAAAATATATAAGCTTTATGAACCTTGGGTTAGGTGAACGGTCTTTTGGGCTGAGTGATTGTGTGTGTTGATCAGGTGTTTGAATTGTATTAGCGTGTTCTATGGAGCTAGGAGCTAGCATAACACGTACCGTACCGTACGTGCGCGTCACGTACGTAACTTTTTAAAAATATATAAGCTTTATGAACCTTGGGTTAGGTGAACGGTCTTTTGGGCTGAGTGATTGTGTGTGTTGATCAGGTGTTTGAATTGTATTGGCGTGTTCTATGGAGCTAGGAGCTAGCAGAGGAGCTAGGAGCTAGCATAACACGTACCGTACCGTACGTGCGCGTCACGTACGTAACTTTTTAAAAATATATAAGCTTTATGAACCTTGGGTTAGGTGAACGGTCTTTTGGGCTGAGTGATTGTGTGTGTTGATCAGGTGTTTGAATTGTATTGGCGTGTTCTATGGAGCTAAGAGCTAGCAGAGGAGCTAGGAGCTAGCATAACACGTACCGTACCGTACGTGCGCGTCACGTACGTAACTTTTTAAAAATATATAAGCTTTATGAACCTTGGGTTAGGTGAACGGTCTTTTGGGCTGAGTGATTGTGTGTGTTGATCAGGTGTTTGAATTGTATTGGCGTGTTCTATGGAGCTAGGAGCTAGCAGAGGAGCTAGGAGCTAGCATAACACGTACCGTACCGTATGTGCGCGTCACGTACGTAACTTTTTAAAAATATATAAGCTTTATGAACCTTGGGTTAGGTGAACGGTCTTTTGGGCTGAGTGATTGTGTGTGTTGATCAGGTGTTTGAATTGTATTGGCGTGTTCTATGGAGCTAGGAGCTAGCAGAGGAGCTAGGAGCTAGCATAACAAACACGCAGGTGTTTTTATGCAGGATTAATTTGTGGCATATTAAATATAAGCCTGGTTGTGTTGTGGCTAATAGAGTATATATATGTCTTGTGTTTATTTACTGTTGTAGTCATTCCCAGCTGAAATCAGGTCACCCCCGGCTCTCACAGCATCTTCCCTATCTGAATAGCTTCAACTCCCCACTAGTCCTTCACTTGCACTTTACTCATCCACAAATCTTTCATCCTCGCTCAAATTAATGGGGAAATTGTCGCTTTCTCTGTCCGAATCTCTCTCACTTCATGCGGCCATCATTGTAAACAATAGGGAACTTTGCGTATATGTTCAACTGACTACGTCACGCTACTTCCGGTAGGGGCAAGCCTTTTTTTTATCAGATACCAAAAGTTGCAATCTTTATCGTCGTTGTTCTATACTAAATCCTTTCAGCAAAAATATGGCAATATCGTGAAATGATCAAGTATGACACATAGAATAGATCTGCTATCCCCGTTTGAATAAAAAAAATTCATTTCAGTAGGCCTTTAATCAATCCAACAAAATAATACACAGCAATACCATAACAATGCAATCCAATTCCAAAACCAAACCCGACCCAGCAACACTCAGAACTGCAATAAACAGAGCACTTGAGAGGAGACACAAACACGACACAGAACAAACCAAAATTAGTGAAACAAAAATTAATATTATCAACAACAGTATCAATATTAGTAACAATTTCAACAGCAGTGATTAAAAATCCCTCAATGACATTATCATTAGACATTTATAAAAAATTTAAAAAAAGAACAATAGTGTCACAGTGGCTTACACTTGCATCGCATCTCATAAGCTTGACAACACACTGTGTCCAATATTTTCACAAAGATAAAATAAGTCATATTTTTGGTTCATTTAATAGTTAAAACAAAATTACATTATTGCAATCAGTTGATAAAACATTGTCCTTTACAATTATAAAAGCTTTTTACAAAAATATACTACTCTGCTTGCATGTCAGCAGACTGGGGTAGATCCTGCTGAAATCCTATGTATTGAATGAATAGAGAATCGTTTTGAATCGGGAAAAAATAGTTTTTGAATCAAGAATCGTGTTGAATTGAAAAAAAATTGATTTTGAATCGAATCGTGACCCCAAGAATCGATATTGAATCGAATCGTGGGACACCCAAAGATTCACAGCCCTAATGAATGTATGTATATGTAACGTGTATGTGTATGTGTATGTATATATATGTATGTAGAGCTGGGTGATATATTGCGGGTTTGTCTCTGTGCGATGTAGAAAATGACTATTTTGTGAGTATTCAAGTATACGTTCTAGCGCAGTTGCTTTTAGCGGCGGGCAATACACTTCAGGCTTTTCTCACTCTTTCTTGTCTCTCCTTCTCACAGAGAGATAAAACAAGCGCACATTGTTACATACGTCACATACTGTCGCGCGTGCAACGTCATACGCCCTCGCCGAGCAGAGAGGGTAAAGTTAGCTGTGGTAAGTGGTGTAAGCGGAGCGGTGCGAGTGGTAATACGAGAGAGAGAAGGTGCGGATCTGGTAACAAATGGAGGAAGAATTAATTCCCAAGAAAAACAGCATGGCGTCCATTGTCTGGCGGTGGTTTGGCTTCAAGCGGGAAGATGTTGAACAGACAACCGAAATATGTAAAGTATGCGGCAAAAGCGTTACTACAAAAAGTAGCAGCACTACTAATTCGCAGCATCATTTGAAAAGTCACCCGCTAGAGAATAAAGAGTGCTTAAAACTCGGCATGTCAACATCTCCGGCCGGTGCCACCCAACAAAATGCCGAAAGCAATCAGCACTGACCCAATTGAGCCTGGCGTCTTCCATTTCCACATCAACACCGTATGAAAAAAAACAGAAGGAGCTAACGTTTGCAGTAAACTACCACATAGCGAAGGACATACACAATTTGATTTCCTATTATGCAGCTATTTTTATTTTACAGTTATTTAAATATATTGTGTGACATCATACACAAAAGTGCACTTTATTTGTTTTAAAATATTGTAGTGGCATTCTGTACAAAAAGTGCACTGTAATTTAGTGTGATTTGTCATCTTAGTGACATCATGCACAAAAGTGCACTAATAGCTTTTTTTAATATGTCTGACAATCTTTCACTTTGTTTTGAAATTACATAAATGTTTGTGTCAATGCTTAATAACTGTTTAATAAATACAGTTTTGACTTGGTTGTGATTTCCTTCTCTGCATGAAAGTTTAAAATTAGCATATATTAATGCAGTATGAACAAGAATGTTTTAATGTAGACACATAGAATCATCATACTGCTGTGATTATATGCATCAAGTGTTAATTCAAGGCTAAGGCAAAAATATCGAGATGTATATCGTGTATCGTGACATGGCCTAAAAATATTGAGATATTAATAAAAGACCATACTGCCCAGCCCTATATATATGTGTATACAGTCGTGGTCAAACGTTTACATCACATGGACAAAGATAAGACCTTCTGGAGGAAAGTTCTGTGGTCAGATGAAACAAAAAATTAGCTGTTTGGCCACAATACCCAGCAATATGTTTGGAGGAGAAAAGATGAGGCCTTTAATCCCAGGAACACTTACCTACCGTCAAGCATGGTGGTGGTAGTATTATACTCTGGGCCTGTTTTGCTGCCAATGGAACTGGTGCTTTACAGAGAGTAAATTGGACAATCAAAAAGGAGTATTACCTCCAAATTCTTCAGGACAACCTAAAATCATCAGCCCGGAGGTTGGGTCTTGGGCACAGATGGATGTTCCAACAGGACAATGACCCCAAACACACGTCAAAAGTGTTAAAGGAATGGCCAAATCAGGCTAAAATTAAGGTTTTAGAATGGCCTTCCCAAAGTCCTGACTTAAACGTGTGGACAATGCTGAAGAAACAAGTCCATGTCAGAAAAAAAACAAATTTAGCTGAACTGCACCAATTTTGTCAAGAGGAGTGGTCAAAATTTCAACCAGAAGCTTGTGGATGGCTACCAAAAGCGCCTTATTGCAGTGAAACTTGCCAAGGGACATGTAAGCAAATATTAACATTGCTGTATGTATACTTTTGACCCAGCAGATTTGGTCACATTTTCAGTAGACCCATAATAAATTCATAAAAGATCCATGAATGTTTTTTGTGATTAACAAGTATGTGCTCCAATCACTCTATCACAAAAAAAGAAGAGTTGTAGAAATGATTGGAAACTCATGACAGCCATGACATTATGTTCTTTACAAGTGTATGTCAACTTTTGACCACGACTGTATGCATGTATATGTGTGTATATATACAGACTGTATATGTGTGTACATACATGTATACAGTAGGGTTGTCCCGATACAAATATTTTTGTACCGGTACCAAAATGTATTTCGATACTTTTTTTAAATAAAGGAGACCACAAATAATGGCATTATTGGCTTTATTTTAACAACATATCTGACGGTACATTAAACACATGTTTCTTATTGCAATCCAACAACAATTTTGTCCATAAATAAAATAGTGGACATACGAGACAACTTTTCTTTTATTAGTAAGTGTGCAAACAAAAGCTCCTAATTTAGCTGCTGACGTATGCAGTGACATATTGTGTCATTTTCCATTCTATTATTTTGTCAAATTTATTAAATGGTAGAAAATGAATAATTAATCTACTTGTTTATTTACTGTTAATATCTGGTTACTTTCTGTTTTTAACATTTTCCATCTACACTTGTGTTAAAATGTAATAATCACTTATTCCTCTGTTGTTTGGAAGCTTTACATTAGTTTTGGATGATACCACAAATTTGGGTATCAATCCGATACCAAGTACCGTATTTTTCGGACTATAAGTCGCAGTTTTTTTCATAGTTTGGCCGGGGGTGCGACTTATACTCAGGAGCAACTTCTGTGTGAAATTATTAACACATTACCGTAAAATATGAAATAATATTATTTAGCTCATTCACGTAAGAGACTAGACATATAAGATTTCATGGGATTTAGCGATTAGGAGTGACAGATTGTTTGGTAAACGTATAGCATGTTCTATATGTTATAGTTATTTGAATGACTCTTACCATAATATGTTACGTTAACATACCAGGCACGTTCTCAGTTGGTTATTTATGTGTCATATAACGTACACTTATTCAGCCTGTTGTTCACTATTCTTTATTTATTAAAATTGCCTTTCAAATGTCTATTCTTGGTGTTGGGTTTTATCAAATAAATTTCCCCAAAAAATGCCACTTATACTCCAGTGCGACTTATATATGTTTTTCCCTTCTTTATTATGCATTTTCGGCCGGTGCGACTTATACCCGGAGCGACTTATACTCCGAAAAATACGGTACTTATAGGATCATACATTGGTCATAATTTAAGTCCTCGTGTGTCCAGGGATATATATCCTGAGTTTATAAACATAATGTACATTTTTAAAAAATGAAAAAATATTTTGTGATGCTAAAAAATATAGATCATAGTAGTATTCATAAAGTAATCATAGTATTATCGACTAGATACACTGTTGTACTTGGTATCATTACAGTGGATGTCAGGTGTAGATCCACTCATGGCATTTGTTAGTGGTGAGCTATTGTATCCTCCTACAGTGTGTAGTGAAGCATGTTTAGCTATTCCTCATCCTTCAGAGATGATACTGGTGAGAAACGTACTTTTTTTGTCGCCATGTAGGCGAGGATTAGTGATTTAGAAGTAGCTAAAACACTGCCGACTGCGGATGGACGTTAGCCTCTAGTTAGCTCGCCATGTTTTAAAGCACCTCTGGCGGATCGGCATTTTAGTGTTATAACTTCACCTTTATCGTTACTTTTTAAGTCAAAATGCGTCCACTCTCCCTTTTCTGTCTACACACTGCGTCTGCCTGTAAGTACGCCGTGATTGTGCGTTGCCGAACATGCTCCTTTGCTCGTAAAACCAGCAATGTCACAACGCGACTACAGCGCGCTGTCATGCTCGTTTAAAAAAAAAAAAGGGGGGGGGGGGGGCACCGGTATTTTTTAGAGGCGCTATCGTACCGTTTGATTCATTAGTATCGCGGTACTTTACTAGTCTCGGTATACCGCACAACCCTAGTATACAGTTTATATGTATAGTGTATGTGTGTGTATATATAATTATAAATGTGTTTGTGTGTATAAATGTATATATTTTAGTGGTGCACTAATTTGTTTTACAGGCATGTGAAATGTCCGCGAAAACGCGGAAATCCTTGTTTTGAAACATTATTTTTTGTGTTAAAATATCACGTGCAAGTTGTTTTTATGAAATATAATAAAATTAAGTTCTAAATAAAAGTTGTTGAACGCTCGCCTCAGTCGCTTGTACTTATTTCCAGATGTATTAATGTATCAAAACTACTAGTAATGTACTTGCTCATTTACTGTTAATATCTGGTTCTGTTGTAAGATGTGCGAAGTTGATAGATATTGGTAGGAACTGGAACACTCTGTCGTATACGCCGATCCACAGCATCCCAAACATTGCTCAATGGGTGAGTATGATGGCCATGCAAGAACTGGGATGTTTTCAGCTTTCAGTAATTGTGTACAGATACTTGCAACATCGGGTTGTGCATTGCTATGGTGCAACATGAGGTGATGGTCTCGGGTGAATGGCACAACAATGGGCTGAGCTCAGGATCTCGTCACGGTATCTCTGTGCATTCAAAAAGCCATCAATAAAATGCACCTGCATTTGTTGTCCATAACATACGACTGCCCATACCATAACCCCACTCCTACAACGTTGACATCAGCAAACCGTTCTCCCAAACAACGCCACCCACACTGTGTGCCATCTGCTCTGAACAGTGAAAACCGGGATTCATCCGTGAAGAGATTGTGCCAGACGCCATCGAATGTGAGTATTTTCCCACTCAAGTCAGTTACGACGACAAACTGCAGTCAGTTCGAGACCTCAATGAGGACGACAAGCATGCAAATGAGCATCCCTGAGATGGTTTCTCACAGTTTGTGCAGAAATTCTTTGATTATGCAAACCCATTGTTGCAGCAGCTGTCCAGGTGGCTGGTCTCGAATGATCTTGGAGGTGCACCTGCTGGATGTCAAGGTTATGGGCAGGTGTGGTAACTCGTGGTCTGTGGTTGTTAGGCCAGTTGGATGTACTGCCATATTCTCTGAAACGCCTATGCAGACGGCCTATGGTAGAGAAATAAACATTCAATTCACGGGCAACAGCTATGGTGGACATTCCTGCAGTCAGCATGCCAACTGTATGCTCCCTCAAAACTTGCAACATCTGTGGCATTGTGCTGTGTGATAAAACTGCACATTTCAGGATGGCCTTTTATTGTGGGCAGCCTAAGGCACACCTGTGCAATAATCATGCTGTTTAATCAGCATCTTGATATGCCACATCTGTGAGGTGGGGTGGATTATTTTAGCAAAGAACAAATACTAACTAGCACAGTTTTTGACAGATTTGTGACACATATTTGAGAGGAATAGGTATTTTGTGTATATAATTAGCGTTGCATAAAAAATGTTGCATTTATATTTTTGTTCAGTGTATTTCTTCAGATGAGACTGGAGGTTTGAATAAAGTCCTGAGTTGGGTGATACAACCAATAACAGCATTTTCGGTTTTGGCGTCGAATCTTGGCCTTTTTGTCGTCTAAACTACACATTTGCGTGCATAAACTAAAACTGCCGGAAACACGCAAAGCAATTTGGTTAGATTTATACCATATGAATAATCCGCTGACAAAGTTCCCATTTGGTGCTGTCACCGATTGGGAACATTCTAAACGGGCCATTTGGAGGAAGGCAATATTGTTTCATTGATACCTCCACAATGTCTCCATACTTTGATTTTACATTTTCGGGACTTATGCAGAGCCCAAATGAACATAAACAGGTACCAATAGGAAAGAAAAGTTGACTTTGCATGATAAGGCCCCTTTAACACTTTAGCGATTAGCCTCTTGTGCCCTCCTGCTCGGTGTGTGTAGTTTAGCATGCTTAGCCATTCCTTTTCCTCGAGTTCTCCTGTGATAATGATACTTGAAAAAAATATTATTTTCAGCCATTGTGGTGAGGATTAGTATCTTATTACATATTAAACTATCTTCTGCCCTGTAAATAAATTGACGTTTTCGCGCCAGTGTTTTGGCAAGACACGCACACTCCTGGAATTGATGCTCCTTCTGCATGTGTGTAACAAGGAATATGGGAATACCATTGTGTCTCCCTGAGCTTTTGAAGGAATCGTTGTACGCGAGTACAATCTTTAGCATGTAAACACTAGGATACAGCTGTGGTAAAGATCAGCTGGGCTCGGTAGCTCATCAGCCGATGGCTGATTTGTTAAGGCAAGTATCACTCAGGGGGTGCTTATATCCTTTTAGTGCGGATTAATGTATTGCTTTTCTGGTTGAACTATGACGTCAAACCACAACTTGTTGTACCTGGTGTCCGCGGTAATATTGGCACAGATTGCAAATACTAAGTATCTAATTGCTTTGATTATGTTAAATAGCAGACAGCATCAAACATTTTTCTTAAATTGCGCTATGAACATGACGCTACTACCAAGAATGTCTCGAAGCAGATATAGGTCAGAAGAAAAGAAAGACTGGCGCTAGAGTGTTGTTTCATCTTTAAAATCCTACTAAAAAAAGACATGTGTTTTCTTGTCTCTCATAATGATTGTGAACGAAAAGCAAAATTCCCAAAAAATTGCAGTTCCCCTTTAAGTCCCCTCTTGCCAATTTTTTAAAAATGAATCAAGATATTAGTTTTAAATAATGTTATGGTTGCATTTTGTATTCTATTGTAGATTTTTCAAATTGACCAGAAACAGAAATCCCCTCTTGGTAGTCCCCTGTTGGTGGATATGACGTGTGTGTGCGTGCTTGTGTGGGCGTACGCGCGCGCGCGTGTGTGTGTGCGTGTGCATGCATGCATACAATCATAATTGGCAGATGATAATGCAGATAATGTGATACTTCTACAGTGTTGTCTTCATGTAGCTTAGCCCCTGCTCATTGGACACAGCTACGACAGTCGTGAACTAGGTCTAAATCCTGCCCCAGGGTTACCATGGCAGCAGTAGCTTAGCATACATTAGACAGTGGTCCAGTATTAATGCAGAAAGCCAGTGATTGAAAAGAGCTGAAAACCACAAAGGCTGAAGAGGAATGGAGTGGAGACTTTGGTGATTGTGTTAGGGGAAAATATGTCTTTGTTTGAACCATGTGTGCTTTGCTGTTAATAATGCACATGCCTGGACTACTAAAAATGGATCATCAATCTTTGCTGAACATAATTGGTGTTATGTATTCAGTCCAGTCCGCTACCCAAAACTTAAAAAGTTTTCCATTTGTGCTTGACTAACTAACATATCAATCAATCAATCAATCAATTAAAGTTTACTTATATATCCCTTAATCACAAATGTCTCAAGTTAAAGTTAAAATACCAATGATTGTCACACACACACTAGGTGTGGTGAAATTTGTCCTCTGCATTTGACCCATTGTTCACCCCCTGGGAGGTGAGGGGAGCAGTTGGCAGCAGCGGTGGCTGCGCCCGGGAATCATTTTTGGTGACTTAACCCCCAATTCCAACCCTTGATGCTGAGTGCCAAGCAGGGAGGTAACGGGTCCCATTTTTATAGTATTTGGTATGACTCGGCCGGGGTTTGAATTCACAACCTACCGATCTCAGGGCGGACACTCTAACCCAGTGGTTCTTAACCTGGGTTCGATTGAACCCTAGGGGTTCGGTGAGTTGGGCTCAGGGGTTCGGCGGAGGTCAAAACACCCCCGACTCATCGTGTAAATACAAACTTCTCCCTATCGGCGTATTACGGATACGGCAACAGCAGAAGTCAGACTGATTTGCAGGTGTGTAATATGTTGTGAGTTTATGCACTGTGTTGGTTTTGTTGTTTGAACAAGGTGATGTTTGTGCACGGTTCATTTTGTGAAAAACATGATTGATTGAAACTTGTATTAGTAGATTGCACAGTACAGTACACATTCCGTACAATTGACCACTAAATGGTAACACCCGAATAAGTTTTTCAACTTGTTTAAGTCGGGGTCCACGTAAATCAATTCATGGTAACACTTTAGTGTGGGGAACATATTCACCATGAATTAGTTGCCTTATTTGGCATGGCCTTATTATAACCCTAACCCTCTAACCCTAACCCTAACCCTAACCAAATAACTCTAAAGTAAGTCTTTGTTACTTAGAATATGTTCCCCTAGTGTCCAAAAAACTCTAAATTAAGTCTTTTTACTTAGAATATGTTCCCCTAGTGTCCAAAAAACTCTAAATTAAGTGTTTGTTACTTAGAATTTGTTCCCCTAGTGTCCTAAAAACTCTAAATTAAGTCTTTGTTACTAAGAATATGTTCCCCTAGAGTCCAAAAAACTCTAAATTAAGTTTTTGTTACTTAGAATATGTTCCCCTAGTGTCCAAAAAACTCTAAATTAAGTCTTTGTTACTTACAATATGTTCCCCTAGTGTCCAAATAACTAAATTAAGTTTGTGTTACTTAGAATATGTTCCCCATACTAAAGTGTTACCAAAAACATATAACTTTGTCTTGAATTTGAAAAAAAACATTTTATTTTTCACTAAAGAATGGTTCGGTGAATGCTCATATGAAACTGGTGGGGTTCGGTACCTCCAACAAGGTTAAGAACCACTACTCTAACCACTAGGCCACTGAGTAGGTGGTTAATGGGAACAATCAAACACCTTGGAAGGGACCAAAGATGTAGGGATCCCCCCTGGGTGACTGGTGCAATGGATGCCGAGTTAATATTGTGGGAGTCCAGTCCATAGTGGGGCCAGCAGGAGATCCTCTTGTATGTAGACACGTCGGGGTGCAGAGACGTCACCAATTGATGCATAAAGAGTGGTCACCCCGGGTCCCGACTTCCTGTGCAAGTCCAGTCCATTGGGAGACCAGCAGGGGATCATCTTGAATGGAGACAAGTCAGCAGCGCAGAGACGTCACCAACTGATACAAAGAGGAGTGGTCCATCCTGGATCCCGACTTTGAACAGCTAGCGCGTCATCCGTGAAAGCTGATCCGTGGTCACCTGATAACCTCTCCATGCAGGAGAGGGGGGCAGAGCAGAAAAAAGAGACAGCCGATCAACTGTACTAAAAAGTGGTCTATTTAAGGGCTAGAGCAGGGGTCGGCAACCTTTACCACTCAAAGAGCCATTTTGGCAAGTTTCACAAATTAAAGAAAGTAATGGGAGCCACAAAAAAAAAATTTTAATTTAAAATGAAAAACACCGCATACAAAGCTTAAATGCTTTGTGCTATGTTAACCAGGGGTCTCCGACACACGCACCGGCACACACTTGAATGTGGAAATTTGATGTTAGTACAGCCCGCGAGTTTTGAATGGCGCTTGATAGCGTCATACTTTCCAACCCTTTCATTTTTCCCGGGAGACTCCCGAATATCAGAGCGTGATGACACTGCATTTGGCGCCCTCTACAGTCTGCCCTAACAGTGTACCTGCTCGACCACACGTAGAATGCAACTTCAGCTTGCTCACGTAAGTGACAGCAAGGCGTACTAACTCAGCAGCCACACATCTTACACTGACGGTACCAATACCCAGAATCCCATGCAGCCCTAACTCTTCCGCTCAACCAACGCACGGAGAGGGGGCGGGGGTGATGTGTGGGGGGATTTGGTGGTAGCGGGGGTGTATAATGTAGACCGGAAGAGTTAGGGCTGCATGGGATTCTGGGTAATGGTTCTGTTGTGTTTATGTTGTGTTACGGTGGGATGTTCTCCAGAAATGTGTTTTTCATTCTTTTTTGGTGTGGGTTCACAGTGTGGCGCATATTTGTAACGTAACAATGTTAAAGTTGTTTGATACGGCTACCGTCAGTGTAAGCTGTGTGGCTGATGAGTAAGTATGCTTTGCTGTCTCCTGTGTGTGCAAGTAATAACAACATGCAACTTGTGGCTGGACTGGCACGCTGTATGTAAATGATATAGAGGACAATTACTGCAGTGCAATTAGGGCACGCCCTTTATTTAGTAATTAGAGTGTAAATAGGATTATTTTTTCCCTGGGAGTAATCTATGAGAGACACTGAGATCCATAAGTCTCCTGGGAAAATCGGGGGGGTCGGCATGTATGTAGCTGAGCCGCATCAGAGTGGTCAAAGAGCCGCATGCGGCTCCGGAGCCGCGGGTTGCCGACCCCTGGGCTAGAGGATAGAAATGAGTTTTAAGATGGGACTTAAATGCTTCTACTGAGGTAGCATCTCTAACTGTTACTGACCGGTAGGGAATTCCAGAGTACTGGAGCCCAAATAGAAATATAAGAAGAGTGACCCGGAACTGTGTAAATGAACTGAATGCTATACTGAACACTATGCAGCACTTTAAAATAGGGACGTGCCTATTGATCTGCCGCCGATCGGTATTGGCCAAAAAAGTATGTGATCGGCCACTGCCGATTAATGCCTTTAAATGCAGATCATAAAGGTCCATCCCCTCTGGCTGATACTTTATTTATTTTTAGTCCCTCGGCTGACGGCTACTTTAACAAAGATGACCTGTTGCTGCAAATAAATTGTGTTTATGAGTATCTTAAGTATCATTATCAAGTATCAGTGTAAGACGGGGCTAAACATGTTACACATAAGAGCAAACCAGGAGAAGACATGCCAATAGCTCAACTCAAGCAATAGGAGCTTAGTAACATTTAGGAAGTTGTAAATGGAAGTGCTCTACAGCACAAAGTAGGCAGCTATTAACTGGGTAGGAATATCCAGTTATGCTCTTAACCGGTTCAAGTCCTATGTCGATCACGGGACATACTTTAACGGAATTGGTAACTGTGTCTCTGACCAAATGGCTATGACCTGTGGGGTTCCTCAGAGCTCGATTCTGGGACCCCTATTGTTCATGTTCAATATGCAGCTTCAATGTGTCCTACCACAAATATGCAGATGACACTCAGGTCTACGTGTTACTGACGGCAGACGAAGGTCGGCTTGTTGATTCACTTTGTTGCTGCATCGAACAGATCAGTGTGTGAATGCAAAATAATTTTTTTTAGCTAAACTCAGACAAAACTGAAATCTTGGTCTGTGGCGTACAAAATCAGAAATATACTATTATTAGTCACCTAGAGGCTTTCCCTGAAACCTAATAATCAGGTTAGAGATATAGGGGTAATAATGGACTAAGACTTAACAACCACATTATGTCAATAACATAATCTTTTTACAACATAAAAACATTGCGAAAATCAAAGGAATCATGTTCAAAGCAGACTTAGAAAGACTAATCCATGCCTCCTGCAAGTTAGACTACTGTAGTGGCCCTCTTAATGGGCTCTCTAAATGAGGTGTAAAGCAGCTGCAGTACATTCAGAATGCTGCTGCTTGAGACCTGACTAGAACCAGGAAATATGACTATATTAGTCCAGTGCTTAGGTCACTGCACTGGCTTTCTGCTGCTCAAAGAATATACTTTAAAACAGCTTTGCTTGACACAAGTCGTTTCATGGTCTTGCATCAAAGTACATCTCTGACATGTTAGAACCGCATGAACCATCTCGGCCTCTGAGAACGTCACAAAGTGGTCTCCTAGAATGCTACAGTGCGTTGAAGATGCGTTTGTTTGCTTTTTTCTGTTAAATTTGCGGCACACCGTGAAAAGGCCACGTTCATCACCCACCCCACACTATTAACGACTCTGCTGTGGGGAGAGTGAGCAGCATTAAATGTCTGTGTGCACATCAGTGATGACATCTGCTGGTCATAAAATACTGCATCACTGGCAAAGAAAGAACAGCAGCGACTCTACTTTCTCCGCAAGCTGATGAATGCGAGAGCCCCACCGCCTTTCATGTGCTCCTTCTACACGGGCACCATCAAGAGCATTCTGAAAAGCTGCATCATTATGTGGTATGGCAACTGCACCTCCACAACCGCAAGACTTTGACTTATAGCGGTATAACAATAGTATTAAAGGCTCTATTGTTGTCAAAAATACACAATTAAGCTAATTGTGTTTATCATGTCACTGTACATGTTTGATAAACAAATACAGTGCAGCCCAGCCTTTGGCTAGCAATAGTGCCGAGGTCAAGGCACAGTTTGAAAACTGTCTTTCGTTGTTAAAGTCTCCCGTTTGGTCTGATTTAACGATAAATTACCTGTCAGCAGTTAGAAGGGAATAAAAGCACAAACCAATTGGAGTATCGATCACATTTATTGGACCGGTTTCATACTAATCTTTACTGGGTCATACAAGATGCATGTACTGTGTTAATTTGATTACCCCAGAACATGCTATGCCTAATAAACATTAATCATAGTCACTTTCCTTTATTTAGTTTGTTAAAGGCCTACTGAAAAGAATTTTTTTTTATTTAAACGGGGATAGCAGATCTATTCTATGTGTCATACTTGATCATTTCGCGATATTGCCATATTTTTGCTGAAAGGATTTAGTATAGAACAACGACGATAAAGATTGCAACTTTTGGTATCTGATAAAAAAAAAGGCTTGCCCCTACCGGAAGTAGCGTGACGTAGTCAGTTGAACATATACGCAAAGTTCCCTATTGTTTACAATGATGGCCGCATGAAGTGAGAGAGATTCGGACCGAGAAAGCGACAATTTCCCCATTAATTTGAGCGAGGATGAAAGATTTGTGGATGAGTAAAGTGCAAGTGAAGGACTAGTGGGGAGTTGAAGCTATTCAGATAGGGAAAATGCTGTGAGAGCCGGGGGTGACCTGATATTCAGCTGGGAATGACTACAACAGTAAATAAACACAAGACATATATATACTCTATTAGCCACAACACAACCAGGCTTATATTTAACATGCCACAAATTAATCCTGCATAAAAACACCTGCGTGTTTGTTATGCTAGCTCCTAGCTCCTCTGCTAGCTCCTAGCTCCATAGCACACGCCAATACAATTCAAACACCTGATCAACACACACAATCACTCAGCCCAAAAGACCGTTCACCTAACCCAAGGTTCATAAAGCTTATATATTTTTAAAAAGTTACGTACGTGACGCGCACGTACGGTACGGTACGTGTTATGCTAGCTCCTAGCTCCTATGCTAGCTCCTAGCTCCATAGAACACGCCAATACAATTCAAACACCTGATCAACACACACAATCACTCAGCCCAAAAGACCGTTCACCTAACCCAAGGTTCATAAAGCTTATATATTTTTAAAAAGTTACGTACGTGACGCGCACATACGGTACAGTGCGTGTTATGCTAGCTCCTAGCTCCTATGCTAGCTCCTAGCTCCATAGAACACGCCAATGCAATTCAAACACCTGATCAACACACACAATCACTCAGCCCAAAAAACCGTTCACCTAACCCAAGGTTCATAAAGCTTATATATTTTAAAAAAGTTACGTACATACGCAAAAAAAAGTTGTGCACATACGGTCAAGCGATCAAATGTTTAGAAGCCAAAGCTGCATACTCACAGTAGCACGTCTGCGTCTTTGTCATCCAAATCAAAGTAATCCTGGTAAGAGTCTGTGTTGTCCCAGTTCTCTACAGGCGTCTGTGTATCGAAGTCAAAAGTCCTCCTGGTTAGAGTCTCTGTTATCCGAGTTCTTCCATCTTGACTGCATCTTTCGGGAATGTAAACAAAGAAGCGCCGGCTGTGTACTGTTGTGGCTGACTACGTTCGAAAAATACGTCCATTTCGCACCGACAACTTTCTTCTTTGCTTGCTCAGCTTCCTTCTTCATAATGCAATGAACATGATTGAAACAGATTCACGAACACAGATGTCCAGAATACTGTGGAATTATGAAATGAAAACAGAGCGTTTTCGTATTGGCTTCAATGTGGAAGGCATACCCGTGTTCGCCGGTCTACGTCACGCGCATACGTCATCCTCAGAGGCGTTTCGAACCGGAAGTTTAGCGGCAAATTTAAAATGTCACTTTATAAGTTAACCCGGCCATATTGGCATGTGTTATAATGTTAAGATTTCATCATTGATATATAAACTATCAGACTGCGTGGTCGGTAGTAGTGGGTTTCAGTAGGCCTTTAAATTAGAGCTTAATTGCATTTGACATGCAATTGATTTACAATTTAAATGACACAGTACAGTGCTACATCAAATGTCATTATTATTAGATCCAAAGAGTCCGTTAAAAACTATTTTTTACAAAAAGAATAATGTATATCCAATTAATTCGCTTTTTCTCGAGAATAAATATAGTTTTTTACAGAAAAACATAACAAAATGCTTATATTTGACAAATAAAATGGATAAATTAACATTTAAACAAGGATCGATCAGTATCGGCCACCGATTAATATTAATATTACATTATTTTGGAAAAAGTCTAAATAGGCTTTGAAAGGCGTTAATCTGCAATTGCTGACACTGTATTTATTTTTAGTCCCCTATCTGACAAGCTAGCAGCTAATTAATTATGTAATTCCATGCTTAGTGTGGAACCGCTTCCTTAAGTTAATAATAATTGCCTCCATTACGGCATAAAAACTGAATTTCTTTGTATCTTAAGTTTCATTATCAGGTATCGTCACTAGAGGACTAAGCTAAACAAGTTACACATCGAGACCAAGCTTTACAAAAGCAGTATGTTATGTTCAGAGACGCTCTAAAAACACAAACTCTAAGGCCCCGTTTACACTAAGCAGGGTAAATCACACCTTACCTTATCCGTGTCCATACACAACAATGCCACCGTTTAAGACCCCCGCCCCCGTCCGTCCGTCCGCCGGCACAACGGAACGTAGTAAGCATTCGCGGAAAATGCACACGTCATAGTCATCTCCAGTGTTGCTTTGTGTGCAAGTTCTTAAATTTAACTTATTTGGGACGGCGTGGCGAAGTTGGTAGAGTGGCCGTGCCAGCAATCGGAAGGTTGCTGGTTACTGGGGTTCAATCCCCACCTTCTACCATCCTAGTCACGTCCGTTGTGTCCTTGGGCAAGACACTTCACCCTTGCTCCTGATGGCTGCTGGTTAGCGCCTTGCATGGCAGCTCCCGCCATCAGTGTGTGAATGTGTGTGTGAATGGGTGAATGTGGAAATACTGTCAAAGCGCTTTGAGTACCTTGAAGGTAGAAAAGCGCTATACAAGTATAACCCATTTATCATTTATCAATATCCAGTGTTGTGGTATTTTAATTAACTGGAATCCAGTGTGCTGTGGGGCCCTATTGTAGTGTATCACACCTGAGCCATCATAAATTAATCACATCTTTATTAGACACGTAAACAATGTGATAAAGAACATTTTACATCAATCAAACTAGGGATCTAGATATCTGGTTAGGACACTCCTCACTCTTTTGTCTTCACCTTCATTGTCCGTTCGTTTATGGTGACTTTATATACATACGTACATGGCGGACAATAACTGTGACAGTCTGTTTTGCCAGTCCAAAAGCATTCGTCGTTTTCCGTAGTTTTCCCTCGTCTTCCCTCGACGGCCAGGTAATATAAAGCACACGCTACCTTTTTTATCGCATTCACTTGTGCCCGCATTCTCCTTGTCTCTCCTTCGACTAATGGACAAAGTTTTTCGCTAAGTAGAATCACAGCTGACATTCGAAAGTTCTCTTGCCGTCTGAGAAGTGTTGTATCCCAAATAGCTGCAATCGCTTTCTCTTAAATCATGTGTGATTTCCACAAGCGTCTGTACATGTTGAAGAATGAGAAACACGGGCATGTCTGGATGACTCGCCTTCATATTTCCAGTGGTTACCTCCGAGTTACGAAACCGCTTTATTATGAAGCTGGCTGTGGCGCGTTCTTTCTGGCGTCACTTCCTGTGTGGGCGCGGTCTTTCTGGCGTCACTTCCTCTCCGAACTCAGTTTGTAAACGATCAACGAGTCCATACAAAGCTAAGTGCCGGAGATTCAAGAAATACACGGCACTCTTAGCCGTGTAAAAATTTGTCCAAGGAGTGGGACCTTGAACGCTGGTTTAGTGTGGCTGAAACGGGGCTTAGGGTAAAGAATTATTTGTTTAAGGGGTTAAACGACTTAGTGTAGACATGGCCTACGGCTCTTGTTGACTTTGATTGGACTATTACTGTATGCTTTAACTTTATTGTTTTTTTTGCAGCTATACTCAATAAAAAAACATACAACAAAGACTGTGTATAAAAACCTGAGACAATTTTTTGTTAAAACTTGTTGGCAACCAAATCCCAACTGAATCACACTAAAACCAGGGTTTATTGTATCTTATGAATTGACAAATGTGTTTGTACAATATAAGGCAAAAAAGACAAATAGTTGTATTTAAATTGTGCGTTTTACTTTAAATCTAGAATTCAAACACCAAAACAATGCACAAGCTACACACATGTTTGAGGACAACAAGCAACAACAGACTGTAATGTTTGAAATATTTGGATTTATAATCAACGTCTCTTCTGTGCCGTAGTGTGTGTTGTTAGAAGCAGGTGCTCGGCATAGTAGGAGTTCCCTGTTACTTGCCTTCTCAGCAAGGAATGCTGGGAATGTTATGACCGCCGCCACACTTAAGAACTGAGAAGGTGATAGTGAGCAAGTGAAATGCACTGTTAAAACATTGGTGTTATCTGTTGTGTCTGCAAGGCGTCCTCTAACAATATTCAAATACGTTATCTTATTCTGTAAGTGATGCTTGTTATTGTTGCCAAGGATTGTCTGTCAGTGATAAGTTGACAGAAAATTTTGAATTTTGATTAATTGCAGTAAATTACTCTCTTGCAGTATTTTGACCCAAGTGCAATTCAACTAAATTGTTTTGGGGCCACATTTCCACAACGCTAAGGACCGGGGGTGGACGTTTATACAAGGTAATGTTATGGTCATGTAATACATTTTTTCACAAGTTTTGTACGTTATACATCGCTAGCAATAGTGTCGGTGTTTCCTCTTCATCCACCGTATTTGAATGTTGCAGAAGGAGCGCATATTTTTCCATAACTTGTCTATATTCAGATAATTGCAATACCGATATTAGTATTTTTTTGTTGTATTTTATCTTCTATCTATGCATATTAGTTAGCAATATATAGTTTTTATTACAATTTTTTTGGTTTTTCATTAAATTTTTCTTCTGTTACTGTATGTATAAACCTGCACTGCAACAATGTAATTTCCCCGTTGTGAGATAAATAAGTCTATCCCATTCTATCCAATAAGGCAGGGCAATAATTGATTTTGTGAATGTGGCCAACTTGATTTCCGACTTCGTAACTTGAACGCTCATAATTCTGATGTGACGTCATTTCCAGGTCCGACTTAAATCTTTCAGGTTTAATGGAACACGCCATCAAAATACTTGTAAGACCAGGTCCCTCTGCACACCCCACGCATCTTTGCACTGATTGTATAACAAGCCACACAGCCACTCAGATAACTAACCACGGTTAAGGTAAAGGAGCATGTGTCATCAAAATTAATGGTGTAATTAATGGGTAAAAAATCTGTGAATATTGCGATCATTTTTTCTGATTAATTGAATGTGTTAACACGTTAACTTTGCTCCAGTTTCCTTAGAGTTTTCTCCATGCTTGAAATTTTGGCGTGGAATTGAGCTGATGAAACCAACACAATTGTCATGTTCACAACCAGGTCAATTCTCACTTTTTTGTCCATATCTGACCTGTATCTTATTTTATTCACGTCTACGTAAACAATATAATTGCAATTTTTCTCCCAAATCTGACCCAGGACTTTTTCTTACGTGGATTTAAAAGATATGTACCCGATCTGACCACAGTCTGAACATTCAGGTCGCAGTAATTCAAGAATTTAAAAAGCTTCATCCGACATACTGTATATGTCCCAATTTTTGGACAAAATGAACGGACGTGAAAGTAAATGGGGGACGAAGGTGAAGACAACAGCCAGTGGCAAAAATATTATGTTTTAGAAGTGATTAAAATATAGGAGGATGCCACAAGTAAATGCACCACAAACTATTGTAGCTAAATTTGTTGCTCTTTCTTAATTTCCTACACAATTTAATATATGTTGACCCTGTTTGAACAAATTTATTTGCATTAAGTTCACATTAGGCATACATATAAGTCCCATATTTTTTGTAATGTGAGCTAGGGCTGCACAATAAATCTAATTTTAACCACAATTTTGTCTGCAAAAATTAAATGAGGGTGACTTTCGTAGATATTAACATTTAAAAAGCAGGCTCCGCTGCATATCAAATCAAGCACTTTCACAACCAACAGGAGCAGATGAGCAACAGCGGCTTGTCTTGAAGCGCCCATGCCAGAGGCCATTGTGTATGTGCACAGAGCTCTATGACCATGACCATCTCGCCGGCCGGCATTAACAAACTTTTACTGGGCTGCTGCAGTCGATCCGTAGCTGGTCGTCAAGTCCTCGGCGTGCATTAAAGACTGCACTGCTGTTAATAAACAACGACAGGTGTGAACCTCATATATCACAATGTTTTACTATTCTTCCTGGAGTCCCACAAGTAGGACTAACAGCTAGCCATCGTGTTAAAGAAAAACTGGAGACACTTTTTAGTCGAGTGCAAACACCGACAAGGCATCTGCGCATGTGCCTGAATTAAATAAATGCAGAAATGTAATTCATGTGTGTACACCAGTTACACAACATAACACAACATTTAATATTTTGTCTTTTAATTAGTGCTGTCAATTAAATATTTTAAAAATCAGATTAATCACACTTTTGCATTTGGAATAATTGTGATTAATCACAGAAAAAAAAAGACCCCAAAATATTGACACAAATGCAATTTTATTGTCAGGAACATTGTTTTATTTAAATGCACTACATCCATCCATCCATTTTCTACCGCTTGTCCCTTTTGGGGTCGCGGGGGGTGCTGGAGCCTATCTCAGCTGCATTCGGGTGGAAGGCGGGGTACACCCTGGACAAGTCGCCACCTCATCGCAGAATGCACTACATGTATTTGTTTAAAAACTCCTTAATAGTTTTATCGTAAAGCTGCTGTATGTCACAGTTAAGTGGATACTGACAGGCAAGGCCACCTTAATGCATGGGTCTACCTGGGCTGAAGCCCATAGGCCCCACCCAATCGGGGGACCTCGATTTTGACGGTGTAATGCAATGATTGGTGTTCGTAGCTGTCGATCCCGAAACAGCTCAGCTTTGATAGTGTATTCTCTCTTTCAGCTGCGTTGGTATTTCCTACTGCTCCGAGCGGAGCTCCAACCCACATCTTTTGTGCGAGAGACCAGTGTACTACCATTGAGTTAAAACACAGGCGGTCTCCTGAATTGCCAGCACTTTACTTGGGAGAAAGGAAGGAGATGTATTCATGAAAAAAGTTATTTTCAAAATGTGTGATATTTTTGCATTATTGCTGTTCTGTTGTGTACAACCATGGGGGGGGTTGTTGGAGTTTTGGGGGGGCCCCCCAAAATCCCCTCAGCCCCAGGGCCCACGCATAGGTTTAGTAAGCACTCGCGTTCAATCATTGTGACCCGCCCTTTTTATAGTTCAAATCTCCCGGATACGCACAAAAGAAAAGAGCAACGATACGGCGCATGGGCCGTGTTTGGAGTGAGTTGTGGTCTCGCTCACCTGTTTGCATCCATTTTTTAATCCTTTTCTATGTAAACATCTCTCCTGTCGGCGGCCACGTGGCTTGGTAATGTGCGCGTCAATCAATCAAAAGCCAACATTTCATTCGGACCGTGCAGAAGTGTTTTGTAAAGTATAACTTCTAATTGTGACAAATATACATTGATTTATCAAATTTGTTCTGTTAAATCTCTGATAGTAACATAAGATAGCCGGTGGTTCTCTTGTTATATTTCTTGGTTTGAAAAATTTTACTTTAAACAAGTTGCAAACAGCCCTTTAATATACAGTCGGGTTTATTTTGAAGCAAAATTTGATAACGAGCACACCAGTCGGTGTGTCATTACTTATCTTTGCACTGGTGTAAGCATTGACCTGATCACTGACTGGATAACAACCCGCGCTGTTGATATAAAGGAGCATGCACACTATTCCACATGCCTTTTTACTGGAAAACACTTTATTTTAAATTCAATTCAGGAGACAATGTCAGCATTTCTGCTACGCTGCTTGTCTACTAAGTGAAATGCATACAATTTTAGATACAAAATAAAATGCTTTCATCCTTATTATTGTATTGTTTGTTTCGCCTACAGGGGCCTAATACTTGGACGTCACCTGGACGAGGACGACATAGTTCCTGAACTGGCTCACATTCACCCCAGAGAAAGACCTGACTGGGAGGAGACCATCAGTGCCATGGTTAGACAGACACACACGCACACACAAAGTGGCTTGATTCATTTGTCTTTCTCCTCTATAACCCTATGTGTGCACTCCTGAACCACAAGCACACTCAAAGGATTCATGAAAATGACTGTTAGCTTACTGACATATTGCTTCATCTTAGTCCCTCTCCATCTTGGATTTATTCCATTTCAACCGAGCACCATTCCGTCTTTCTTTCTCTCTCTTGCGTCTGGTTTGGGTCTGACTTCTTGCAACAGTACAGTGAAAATGAGGCCGTCTCCATGGTAACATGCAGAGCTGCCTGTGGTCTCTGTTGTTGGTTGCCTCCTTTGACTGGGCAAGAGAAAGAGGCAACAAGCTCTCAGTGCTAATGAATATTGAGTTGGGAGGCGGGGCCTCTTCTTCGTTAAAAATATTTGATTGTGCACGCGGACTGTACGAGAACGCCATGCACTATGCATGTGCGGTGGTGTAACTTAGCAACTTAGTGTAACTGTCAAATCATTACCTTATATTGCAAATAAGGGATTTTCAAGTAAATTGTTTTGGGTGCCACATTTCCAGGAGCTAAGGACCGGGGGGCTGCACTTCTCCCTTCACTATTACAGTATTTTCCGGACTATAGAGCACCTACTAAATTTTAGAAGAAACAAATGTTTTTCTATACACTACCGTTCAAAAGTTTGGGGTCACATTGAAATGTCCTTATTTTTTAAGGAAAAGCACTGTACTTTTCAATGAAGATAACTTTAAACTAGTCTTAACTTTAAAGAAATACACTCTATACATTGCTAATGTGGCAAATGACTATTCTAGCTGCAAATGTCTGTTTTTTGGTGCAATATCTACATAGGTGTATAGAGGCCCATTTCCAGCAACTATCACTCCAGTGTTCTAATGGTACAATGTGTTTGCTCATTGGCTCAGAAGGCTAATTGATGATTAGAAAACCCTTGTGCAATCATGTTCACACATCTGAAAACAGTTTAACTCGTTACAGAAGCTACAAAACTGACCTTCCTTTGAGCAGATTGAGTTTCTGGAGCATCACATTTGTGGGGTCAATTAAACGCTCAAAATGGCCAGAAAAAGAGAACTTTCATCTGAAACTTGACAGTCTATTCTTGTTCTTAGAAATGAAGGCTATTCCACAAAATTGTTTGGGTGACCCCAAACTTTTGAACAGTAGTGTATACATCAGCCACATCGGACTATCTGCGGCAGATACGTTCGGTTATTGACGGGGAGGCGTGGCTCGGTTGGTAGAGCGGCCGTGCCACCAACTCGAAGGTACCAGGTTCGAGTCCCGCTATTCCGCCATCCTCGTCACCACCGGTGTGCCTTGGGCAAGACACTTTACACACCTTCTCTCAGTGCCACCCGCACTCGTTTAAAGCTGTAGATAATGGGTTTCACTGTGTAAAGCGCTTTGAATCACTAGAGAAAAAGCGCTATATAAATATAATTCACTTCACTTATTTACCCAAAGATTTTGTAAACACTGTGCCTGTAACACGGCAGTAAAACTGCTGATCAAACAAAACAGAAATCATCGTCATGGACCCACTTGCTGCGGAAGCCAGCTTTCCAATCAGCTAAACACACTCAATAACTCCACGGTGACACTTTTGTGACTTTACTGAGTAATTTGTGAAACTGAAACAATACAAAGATAATTCCATTGTTAGTTAATGATACTAACACGAACACTCGTAAACATGTTAGCATATTAGCTAATGCTAACGGTGCTAGCTTCTTGCCATTACAAAGCCCCTACAAAAAAGCATGAAAACACTCCTACAGACATCACACATGGGATGGTTTAGTAAGTAGAAATTATTTTAGTTATATTGTAAAACTTACAAAGTTGGAGTGCCGGATGAAGAATGAAGAAACCCCACGAGTAGAAATGCTATGGACGACTAGAAGAAGAATCAACGGTTGTACTTCCGGTTTAAGGCACTAAATACAAGGAAATACTGTAGACCAGGGTTGCCCAGACGTTTTGCCTCCCAAAGGCCAAAGTGAAAATGTGTCAATGGGCCACGGGCCAAAACTGCATTTTAAACGTACAGCAGCACCATGAGTGAAGTGTTTGGACCTATGCCAACACACATAAGGTAGCGGAAATCATCACATTCAAAAGATGGCAACGAGTTAGCCTTGTGAACATGCCATCAATGGTTGTGTGTTGTGTAAGCTTGAAAGAGATTGGCATGGATATTGATTTTGGGATACCAACATTTGGCGGGCCAAACGAAATGTCTTGGCAGAAATTTTTAGCAGGCCAAATTTGGGCACAACTGCTGTAGACATTAACCCCACAGCACCTGCCGTAAGCAAACACGTCCAAAAGATGGCGCCATAGCACAAACAATAACAAACATTTTCAGTGTTTCTGCTTGTGTTTTATGAAAACTTTTTTGTTGAATACAAAACTTTATGAACGTTGGCAAATTAACCGCATCGTTTTATAAGCCGCAAAACGTAGGAAAAAAAGTAGCTGCTTATAGCCAGTAAAATACGGTAGTCCTATTTTGTATATTTTGTGGAACCAGCTCCTCTACTGTAGACTTTTTTGATTTTGGTCTATTTATCTTGTCAGAGTTCCAAGAGCACTCTGCTGTTTTTAAGGAAACTCTGCAAAAGAAATGGTCAACACCCAGCTCTATGACAGCACTATGTGTCTTCCACAAGTTTTTTGAACAGAACTCGCAGCCCAAGTGATGAAGAAGAAGAGGACCTAAGACGGGACTTTTAGGAACACTACTAGTATAACTAAAGAAGTTGAATAAATGGCTAGTGACTACATCCAAAGTAGGGCTGCTCGATTAATCGAAATAGAATCGACATCTAGGTTTTAATTAGTGCGGTAAATAACAGAAAGAGGTTAAAGGTTGTATTATTTCCACCGCTGTTACTGACCTTTGATTGACAGACAGGTTCGTCAATCTGAATTGTTGAGCCTCGCGTTTGTTCGTTCTTTCGCTTCCAACCGGAAAAAATATGTCTTGCTTTGTGCACCTTCAACTATAGAATTAACTAAACAGAGTAACTAACCCCTCTTTTCCCGAGTCCACAGTCTTTGTCTAGGCCAGGGGTAGGCAACCTTCAGCATACAAAGAGCCATTTGAGCCCATTTCCCACCAAAGTTAACCCACCTAGAGCCGCAAAACTCTGTTTGAGCCCTAAAATGACAATAACACTACTTTTACTTTCATTACATTTAAGCTATAGTATTTATGAAATCAAACACTAGAGAGAATATGACATAGCAAGTATTTTTGCTCTGATCAGCTTTCCGCAGCAGAATTGATTAACGTGGACCCCAACTTAAACAAGTTGAAAAACGTATTCGGGTGTTACCATTTAGTGGTCAATTGTACGGAATATGTACTGTACTGTGCAATCTACTAATAAAAGTCTCAATTAATCAATCAATCAAAGTTCAGAAACTGCTCTTTTTCGGTCATCTCCAGCTTGGTGTATTTTTCCGCAAATACTGTGTGTTTGTTCTGGAAATGTGTTTCCACATTTGATTTTTTGTTGTTTGCTATTTTCTCCCCACATATTAAGCACACAGGTGAACCAACCTCGTCAACAGTAAATGCAAATGAAACTGTCCATGTAGCATTAAATGTTTTATTTTCATCAGAAATGTTTCTCTTTTTGATTTGTCCATTGCTAATTTACTGGGGGTTGACCACTAAAAACAATGCAATTGCTTGGCAGCAAAAGATGACACATAGGGGGTGTTACGTACATTTCGATAGACAAAATATTGCAAGATTACAAACTCTAAAATAAAAACGGCTACATTAAAATAGACTAAATAAATAAAATAAAATACATTTAAATTAAATAGCCTTTATTTATTTACATTTTTTAAAAGCCAAAGGGAGCCAGGCTGGAGGCATGAAAGAGCCGCATGCGGCTCCAGAGCCGTGGGTTGCAGACCCCTGGTCTAGGCGCAGACTAGAGCGGGGCGCTGCCAGTACAGAGAGCCTTGCGTAACGGCAGTGAGAATTGGCGCAAAGTAACACAAATTAGGAGAAAAAAAATATAAAGCCAAATGTCCCGTTGTGGGAATATTTCAGCTTCAAATCGGAGGGGCGATATGAGCCCATCAACACGGACAAACGAGTGAAAATGCAGTGATACTGGATAGCAATAAACAAAAAGACAACGTGCATCTTCATTTTTCCAATTGGGAAATAAAATGCACTTTAAGATGTTCAATATCTATTTATGTTAAATGTTTGTAACAGAAATGAGTGTTTTAATTTGTGTTTATTTATTTTGGATAACACAATCATTTGCATTCCAATTACAGTACAATAATAATAATAATAATAATAATAATAGATTTTATTTGTAAAAAGCACTTTACGTTGAGCAAACAACCTCAAAGTGCCACAGTGTTAAAAAAAAAGAAAAAGAAAATAGTAATAATAATAATAAAAGATAAAAAAATATATATATATATACAACTAGAAACAGCCCAATAGCTAGAACCAGCATGCATATCTATAAAAATCTATAAAAAGGCTTTTTTTTTTTAAAAAGATGGGTTTTTAAGCCTTTTTTAAAAGCATCCACAGTCTGAGGTGCCCTCAGGTGGTCAGGGAGAGCGTTCCACAGACTGAGAGCAGCGGAGCAGAAAGCCCGATCTCCCATAGTTCGTAGCTTTGTCAATGGTTACAATGGTAAACAATTCTACAGTAATGAGAAATACATGTCTATATCTTTTAATGCATTAATAATACCATAATATCAATCATTTTTTGAGTAATAGGTGGATATCTGACTGTTTTTGGAACACCCCCTTTTCATTGACTCGATATGTTGCCTCCTTGGTATGATGTCATTTACAGAACAACAGCCCATTCTGCGCATAGACAATGTGAATAAAGGCATGTAAAACTATTGTTTTGATCACTTAATATTTGTGTTTCCCTGGTCCATGACTACTTCAAAACTGATATGTTTAACATTATGGGCAAAACATTAATTACGGACTTCCCTCTCCTCTTCCATAGACACCATAGCCTGTGTTTTCGCATGTTTTTTCAGCATTTCCTCAAGCATCTTGAAGAAAACATCAGTAAAAGTAGGACAGAAAAAAGAATACTACTGGGTTACCTTCTATTTCTCTTGTTTTTGGTCACCAGGTCTGCTCTTTTTTTTTTTGTTGTTCTGTCTTAGCCTTTCTCCCTTCGAGAGTGCTCATGATTTTTGGGATCGCTTTTGACTGAATGGAGCCTTTTACATTTTTTCCATCCAAACTCCAACCAAAACCATTCTTCTTCGAAATCAGAATCATTAAAATGATTGATGCAAATTCTAGTCATCTCGCTTGATCCGTCCCATTTTGTGCGAGTCAATTTGAGTGGAGAGGTCCATACTTTCCTCATATTCCCATAGTTTGAAAATGTATGCAGGCTGACCCCCTCTTTAGTTGCATTGCTACAAACTGCAACAATGCATCCACTCGACATATTTGATAATTCCTTAAAATTTTTCCGCAAAGATATCGTGATTTAGGGTGAAGATGCTTCCAGAACATCTACTATGCAATATGAAATCTCCTCCAGTCTTCTGTGGGTGACGTCAGCAAGCTAATGCAGGCCCGCCCACATTTTAGAGCTAAAAGTGGGCATTCCAAAATATGCTGAAACTCATTAGAAAACAAGCCTCAAATCACTTCTGTCTCTATTTTGGGGGGATTTCACCTGGAGACCTCATTTTTAGGCCAACAAGTATGAAATAAGTGTCAATGTTAATGTATAGTTATATCGAAGGCCGACCTAATGCACGGGCTTACCTGGGCTGAAGCCCAGGGGCCCCACCCAATCAAGGGCCCCGATTTTGACGAAAACTGTAATGATTGGTGTTCATAGCTGTCAATCACAAACAGCTCAGCTTTGTTTAGTTATTGTGTACTCTCTCTCTCTTCCTACTGCTCCGAATGTGGCGCAAACCCAGGTCACCGGTGTGGGAGGCCAGTGTGCTGACTACGGAGCTAAAAGCACATGTGAACTCCCGGACCGCCAGCACTATTCTTGAAGTAGACTGGCGTCTATCACACTTGCACAGAAGAGCATGCGCCCGTCACAAAGGAGATGTATTCATGAACCCAAGTTTTATTTTTTAATGGGTGATATTTTTGCATTGTTGCTGTTCGGTTGAGTAAAATCTTGATTATGGGATCGTGATTCGTTGAGCCCCTCCCCACCACCAAGCTAAGGTGGCCCTGGTCGTATCCTTGAATTTGTCTGTTTGCAGCCATCGCTGGAAAAAGTGGACACCCCTGATGTCGATAGAACAAATGGTTTCATTCAAGTATTTGTTTCATGTAATAGACGATCAGTTTCACACAATAACCACAGAATTTTGGTTAATTCCTAGATTTAATCATGTTAGATACATGTTTGTTTGCACCATATAGAAAATTGACTGTGTGTGTTTTGTGTGTGTGAATTTTTAGGCAAGAAGTGCGGAGATCCCAGAGCTGCGGACCGAGCCAATCATGAGCTCAAGCAGCAGCAGCAGCACAGCAAGCATGAAGGTCAAGAATGTAAAGAAGTTAGTAGACACATTCCTCTACAAATACACATCCTTCTATCTGCTCCTCCTTTCCTTATCACCTCTTTTCTGACATTCCCAAGTGAATTTCTTTCAATCGCTTTTTTTGTATGCTTTAAACCAGGGGTGTCCAAACTTTTTCCACTGAGGGCCGCACACGGAAAAATTAAAGCATGTGGGGGCCATTTTGATATTTTTCATTTTCAAACCATAACAAAATATATGGATTTTTTATTTATTTTACCTTTAGGAGTCCCGGGGACCATAAAGGGTCTCAGTCATTAAAATGTTAAAAATAAGTCAGATTATTATTATTTTTAAATTATTTAACGCTTACAGTAAATCTCTATATCAACTTCAAGTTAATATAAAGTAATACAAATTAAAAAAAATGTTTTATGGCTTTTCTGTCAAAAACAACTTTGTTTTTTTTATAGTAAAACTGAAATATGCAGTATTTAGTAATTAGAGCCCTAAAAGATCAATAATGCAGGACACCATCGATTTTAATTATTTCATATTTTTGAGTAATCACAGTGAAAAGATAAATAAAAAATCACTAAATATATTTGGGATCCAAAAGGTGCCCCACTCATAAAGTGATACATTTTTATTAGGTTTTTATTTTACTTTCAACACTTGAGTTACGAGATCAACTTCAGATATATCTGACGATTTTATGCTGGAACAATTATTTTGTTTGTTTTATGCGCTTTTGTCAAAGAAAACTTTGATGTTTTTATATGGCTACTACACAATATATGCAATATTTACCACATAAAACATTTTAAAGTAAGATATTTGAAGTAATTGGAGCCCTGAAAATAAGTCAATATAACATGGATTTTTTTGTCATTATTTTTTTTTTAAGCAATGACAAAAAAAGAAAAATAAAGAAAGACAAAAGAAAAAAAAACAGCCTACATGGCAGCTTTTGTGCCAACATTGCAACTTTTTCTCGTTAGATTTCACCTTATTCCACTTTTTTTAATGTTCTTTTTTATTTTTACAATAATATTTCCAGAATGTGTGGCAGGTCGGTAAAGAATTAGCTGCGGGCCGCAAATGGCCCCCGGGCCGCACTTTGGACACCCCTGCTTTAAACGCACCCTCAATAGGGATGTAATGCTATGACCTAATCAGGTTCATTTTGACCACAGGGTACAAAATTTAAAAATATTAAACTGCTTAGCTTTTGGATGAACAGCTTTAAAGAAAATATAAAAACCTGCAAACTACTCACAAGTAATTTGCCAATCAATACAGTTCTCAAATCAGAAATAGATACATATATGTCTTACAGAAATCTTGAAAGATGCGAAGTCCACTTTGATACATTTTGTACATTAAAGATGCGAAAATCAATCCATTGTAGGTAAATTTCTGCTTAACGAGCACAAATTGAAAACCTGCACATCTTAACTTTCTCTTGTAACAAAGCAAATATAACAATTATGAATTTATTTTATTTTTACAATATGACAAGAGCCAATAAAAAACAAGCAGTGGACCAAAAATAGCCCACAGCTTGCACTTTGGACATCTCTGGTTGACAATATTTTTTTTTGTAAAATGCAATGATGCAATGCATGTGTAACAATAACGGTTTACATTACCGTAGGAAGGACAAGTGTTTGCTAACAGGGGACTTTAACGCTAGAAGAGGGTTTTCAAGCTCTGGCTTCTCCTTGGCACTATTGCTTGCCTTGACTCTCACTCGTCAAAAACTGGGCTGCACTGTTTGTTTCCTCGAGGAGATGTATGCCTCAATAAATACTTCTTGTCACTCACTTTTAATGTGTACTGTGTGGAAAATCGGCACGAATCAGTGTTTCACACGGAAAACATTTTTTGATTACGAATGCCATTACTGAAATATGTCCTTTTGTAAGTACCGACCACATTCTGTAGGTACTCCCGAGTACCGATTGACATAAAATCAAACGGTACCATATTTTGATACCTTCAATTGCATGTGACATAACCTGCGGTTGCAGATTCGGCAACAGCGCAAGCACTTGGCTATCAAACAGGCATATTCGTAACAGACTGTCTCTCAGTAGTGTTGCAATTTCCCATGCCAACAAAGCAAGCATGCCTATTACAAAGCACTCAAAAGTAAGGCTCCACTTTTCGGTTGATGTTATCGTATTTTTCGGACCATAGGACGCACTGGATTAAAAAGCGGACTGCCGATAAGCGGGTCTATTCAGTTCTATTTTCATATAAAAGACGCACCGGATAGAGGGTTCATAGTATGATTTTTTTTTTTTACATTTGAAACACTCCCTTGTGGTCTACATAACACGTAATGTTTGCAGAGATTGTTTCACAGACCATCTTCAAGCAGCTTTCAGAATGCGCCGATTTGTGGGCGGCCTTATTTAGGTGCCTCCACTTTGATAGCGTTTTCTTCCCGTCATCCGTGTTGTAGTTCTTTTACACTTCCATATGGAGTCTATGAACAGATATAGGTTCGAACTATACGCTTCCTTGTATTACAAAATGGAAACAGCGGTGGATGAGTGCCCTACAACAAGAGGATACAGAAAAATTAGCTTATTGATCACATCTTCGGACTATAATGGCGGACACGCGCAAAGCACTTTGCCGTACAAACCTTTAGCATGTATGGATAATCCGCTGATGTCAATTGACAGACGTCAATGTGCAATCCACACGTATCTCTTATGTGTGACTGCAATCTACTGGTCACACTTATCTTTACACCATAGACCAAATAAAATTGTTTTGCGGTTGGTAAGCACAACCAAAATTAATAAGTACACATTAGGCGCACCGGGTTATAGGGAGCACTGTCGATTTTTGAGACAATAAAAGGATTTTAAGAGTGCTTTATCGTCCGAAAAATACAGTAATTTACAATGGATTTGCCATATACATGCTACTGATTAGCATTAGCGATTCAAAACTTCCAAATTTGGCATTCAAGATTGCAACAAAGATGCACGCTACAATTAAACAGTTTGTGTGTAAATAGTACAATACTTACAGTACAAACACTTTGTAGGACCCAACAAAAGGCAAGACTTTGCATTCAACTTTATAGCAAAGGCTACTCCCTGACTACGGCAACACACCTAGAACAAACTGAAATGAATGAATACTTGCAACTGAGACTCAGAAGTGTAAGCAAAGAATATGTAATAACAGGACAGTGTATGTTAAATACAAAATATTAAATTTTACTAATAAACAAATTAACATTTATTTCCACATGAACAAACACAAAAGTACCAAAAATGGGTACTGTTGAGTATCGATTCCCAGGATTTGGTACTATATCGGTTCAAATGTGAAACCTACCCATCCTTAAGTCATACCTTTTACTGTTGAGGTGTTGCCATGAAGAGAGAACACTAAACCAGCTTTGTGTGTATTTTCATTTAGACTCTGCTTTACCAAGGGACACTTTCCGAAACTTGCAGAGTGCGCTCATTTCCACTATGAAAACGTGGACTTTGGCACAATACAGGTAAGTCACATTTTGTTCATTTTGCTCATTGCCATATCAATGTTGCGATGCAAGCCCATATACTTTATTGTTCACTGAGGGCTGCTTTTCTTCACACATCACACTTGCATACGCACAACATATGAATATAATAGTTTTACTAGTGTTTGGTTTTTCTTCATTTGTGGAGTTGATTGTTGATGAACCGTGTTTTGAAAAACGAGACGGTGTGAAGAGCTTGTGGTCGGGTCAAACCGTCCCATACCCTCAAGTACGGTTCAATGACTAGTTTGTGGGTTAACTACAGTAGGGTTGCACTAAGTTGGGGATTTAAAAAGAAAGTGGCTATCTGCAAAATTTTCCAGCAGGTAGATGCTTTGCCAAACATGATATTGTGTAACTGCACTTTTTTAGGTACAATACCGTATATTGTATTAGAGACCGACCGACATGGTTTTTTCAGGGCCGTTACCCATTAGTAGTAGTGAATTAGGCAGAAGTCGATATTTTTTTACAGTAAAAGTGACACATTAGCGTCAAAATTTAGAATAATACTATTACAAACTCCAACACTTTGTTTAAATGCCAAAAGCATGTTTTTTCCTAAAAACAAAGCAAAACAAAAAGTGCAGAGAGTTCTTTGGCACAGTAGCATATCTTATGAATTTAAATACAAATTTGAATAAATAAATAACTCCCTGAAGTTTTGTATCCCTGGAATAATTTGGACCCCTGCCACATGTACAGGTTGAAATAATAAATATCCCTTAATAACGTCAACTGTGACTGCTGAAAGGATTCCAAATTTGCAAGTGTTGATATTAACAGAGCGCTGATCATCTAGCAATATTATACATTTTTACAAAATGATAAATTATAAAAATACAAAACCTAATGTACAGATCATCAAAAACATTATTTAGTTAGACATATATGTTACATTATTAACATCTTTGTCAAGGCATGATTGTAACAATCCACATTTTGTAATATGCATTACTAGGCAGTCTACACACACGTACAGTATACGTATATGGCAGCATATACAAGATATTTCATGGATACATATCTCGCACGACAACATTGCTTTGCTGTTTTGCAGCTTCTCGTGTGGTACACACTATTATTCTCTGTCCTCTTTGTGAGTCCCTGCAATAAAACTAGACTGAATTTAGTTTGAGTTTTTTCATGTCTCTCTCAAACCCAAAAACATGCTTCTACTCTAACAGACTGTTTCCATATAGGCCTAGGCCAATAATCAATTTTTGCTCGACGATATATTGATCTACAAATTATTGCCGATAAACAATATTATTGCCATTATTTTTGGAGACCAAATTAACCAGTATACCCACTTCAATCGCAACCAACTTGTGTTTCTAGAATGTTTTAAAATTGCAATTGAAATGTAAACTTTTAAATACAAAGTTAAATAAAACAAAAAAAACTACAAATAATAAGCAAAATGTTGCATTTGAATAAAAATCACAACCAAAATCAATAAATTAGGTTTTGTCTCTGTTAAGTAGCGGGTGGGTGACAATCAAATATACACAACCAAAACAATAAACAAAATGGCTAAATAAAGTTATTGTACATATCTTTTAACCTAGTAGATTTTTTAAATAACTAAAATAATTAGTCACACAATATATTTTATTGGCACAGGAACCATCAAATATGGTTCTGACTTCATAAGAGCCATTATATTTCTATTTGTTTGTTTAAATGTTTATCTTCTTCCATTTTAAATTGTAAAGGGTGATTAGTTGTTTCATTACCGGTTTGTGTGACGTCACGTGAGTTCACTTCCTGTTGAATGGAGTCACTGTTTGTCTGTTGTCGAGTTTATCGATCACTTTGTGCAAAAACAGCACATCCTTTATTTTTAATGTGAATACTGTAGCTCAAACATTTTAGCTCAGGGGCTGCATGGAGGAAAATCTATTGCCTCACAGAATTGGTATTGCGACATCCAGTGAACACATTTAGAACAGCAGTTTCTGTAATTTAAAAATGCAGCTCAATTCTACACTTGGTAAACTAATCTCGCAGGCTGGATTGAACCTGCCAGATCAGGCCAGCGGGCCACATGTTTGGCATCCCTGGTCTAGAGCCCCATTATGGTGCTGTTTATTTACCTGAGTCACTGCAGATTTAGGCATATTTCGAAAGGTTTAGAGACAAATATAAAACGATCATAAAAAATAATTAAAATGGGATGGAATGGATATTTACAGGGAGCACGGTGGAACAGGGGTTAAGTCGTGTGCCTCACAATACGAAGATCCTGGGTTCGATCCCCGGGCTTTTATGTGTGGAGTTTGCATGTTCTCCCCGTGACTGCGTGGGTTCCCCTTCGGGTACTCCGGCTTCCTCCCACCTCCAAAGACATGCACCTGGCGATAGGTTGGTTGGCAACACCAAATTGTCCCTAGTGTGTGAATGTGAATGTGAATGTTGTCTGTCTATCTGTGTTGGCCCTGTGATGAGGTGGCGACTTGTCCAGGGTGTACCCCGCCTTCTGCCCGAATGCAGCTGAGATAGGCTACAGCACCCCTTGCGACCCAGAGAGGGGCAAGCGGTAGAAAAATAGATGGATGGGTTTTTACACTCTTAAGAATTTTTTTTTTAAATATATAAACCATTTATCATCACCAAGATGTTACTGCTACCTCACTTCTCTTGATACTCACGGTATTTAAAGAAAATATTTAAGGCACATTTACACCTAAAGGGTCCACAAATTAAACATTAATCTATGAAAGACAAAGTTGGACTTATTTGTGCATCGGTATATAACATATTTGATTGACGTAACGAGTGCCGTGCTGCTTTGATCGTGACGTTAATAAGAAAAAGGATACGTTTGTTTGCATTTGATTTCCTGCTACAAATATTAGTCTCATCTGAAATTCATGTCTGCAGTTGTTTTTTATGGTGTGAATTTCATATTGTCACATTTAGCATATATGTCCATGTTGTTCAGCAATGTTTGCTAGCAATATCAAGATTCAGTATATGCCGTTGAGTCTACGAGAGATTTATTCGTCTAGTTTATTAACAGTATTAAGGATATTTTCTTGATGCTAAGAAATATCACCAAAGAGGCTGTAATGTGGTCATCTGTGTCGAATAAAGCACTTGTCTTTCCTGCACAACAACAACTAAGCTTTTAGTTTCTGGTATGAAAATAGACAATCAAAATACGGTGGATTAGACCAACAATCACATTATTTATTACTAGGACTTAACATGACGTTAGTTTATTTGCACAACCAGGTCTATACAGTTATATTAAAGCATAGCAGCCACAAAAAAACACAAAATAATGGGATCTCTTCCGATCCGAAATGTGCTGCCAACATAACGTTAACATAAAATTATGCTGACGTCACTAATGTTGCTTTCACCTGAAAGAAATTGATGTGAACCGCAGAACATGCGCTTTTCGTAGAGCTTTGCTATCTGTGGGGTGTAGTGTGTGTGTGTGTGTGTGTGTGTGTGTGTGTGTGTGTGTGTGTGTGTGTGTGTGTGTGTGTGTGTGTGTGTGTGTGTGTGTGTGTGTGTGTGTGTGTGTGTGTGTGTGTGTGTGTGTGTGTGTGTGTGTGTGTGTGTGTGGACGGGGGGGGGGGTTAATGTGTGAATAAGCGTGTTTCAAATGTACATTTTTAAATGACAAAGCGCTTCATATGAAATTTTACCCCAAATGTATTCCTGGACATGTCATTTGCTGTCACTAATTAGAATATTAACATAAGTTTCTCCCTTCACATCCGGTGGCCCTCGTGGCGCGCGTGAATAAGACATGCACGTTTAAGCTGAAGGTCATGAGTTCAAATCCAAGTCAAAGTTTCCAAATTTATGTTTTATGATGTTGAAATTGTTCAATACGCTTAACTTCAGCATAATATCTAACAAAGTGGATTGTTCATTGTGTTGCTCAAGGTAATATTATTTATATGGTGCGGGGATACCCATGATTTCAGCCTTTCAAAGGTCCTCTTGGACCACCATTTTTTTGATGGTTACGGCCCTGCACTGCGTATGGTCATCAGTCACATTAGAGATAAGAGCATGGAAACTGGAACTTCACATGTAGGATTGAAAATAGAAGAAACTGAATTATTTGACAAATCCGACTAATTTAGTACATAGAAACGTACTGACTGTAAAAAGTCACTTGCTCCCAGTTCATTTTAGAATTCATTTGAAAATATTGTTGTTTAGCGCCACAATATATGTCAGACCTTTTAAAAAAATGTACACCCCCACAAGGTCTCTGAAGTCAGCTGATCAGTTTCTTCTTGTCATCCCAAAAACCCGTTTAAAATCCAGAGGTGATCGTGCATTTTCTGCTGTGGCTCCAAAACTTTGGAACAATATCCATCCCTCTTGCTATTCGGACGGCTCCCTCTTCAATGAGTCTTAAATCACATCTTAAAACATATTTTTACTCTTTGGCTTTTAAACCAGTGTGAGAGTTGTGTGATTTTAGTGTATTTTGTTTTCTCTGATGAATTTTATGTATTATATTCTTTTATAGTTAAATGTTTTATATTATTGACTCTCCTAGTATGTACATCTCAACTTCTGTGCAGCACTTTGTGAAACTTTTATTGTTTTGTTTTTTGAAATGTGCTAGGTATATAAAGTGGATTGGATTGGATGACTTCAGACAAGGCAGGAGAAAAATCTTCAATGATTACTTTCAAACTTGTAAAATAATTCCACTTCCAACTGGAGAAAACATGCTGCAGTAAATTGTGTATGATTTTTATAGTTTTACAGACACACGCACGCGGTTGTAGTCCAATTAAAACATTCGCTACTAAATAAATCAGAAGTTACTCACAAGTTACTCAATACTTGAGTAGTTTTTTCACGCAACACTTACTTTTACTCGAGTAATCATTTTGATGACTAATTTTACATTTACTTGAGTCATATTATTCTAAAGTAACAATACTCTTACTTGAGTACAATTTTTTGGGTACTCTACCCACCTCTGGTTTTGCTACAGGCGACGATGGAGTCTAACGGAACAGTCGTAAAGACGATGTGGGGGAATGGAACTAAGCCCTGTCTTTACTGAAAACCTGTTTGAGGTCATGATATTTGGCAAGTACCCCCAATAAATTAATAATCTCATTAAAATAGCAAGCGTGGCTGTCGAAGGAACAACGCAACGCAAACAATTAGCTTGGCAAAAGGTGCTCCAATTTAAAATGATACAATATCGGGAGGGCAGCACGGTGACAGAGGGGTTAGTGCATCTGCCTCACAATACGAAGGTCCTGAATAGTCGTGAGTTCAATCCCGGCCTCGGGATCTTTGTGTGTGGAGTTTGCATGTCCTCCCTGTGACTGCGTGGGTTCCCTCCGGGTACTCCGGCTTCCTCCCACCTCCAAAGACATGCACCTGGGGATAGGTTGATCGGCAACACTAAATTGGCCCTAGTGTGTGAATGTGAGTGTGAATGTTGTCTGCCTATCTGTGTTGGCCCTGTGATGAGGTGGCGACTTGGGAATAAGCGGTAGAAAACAGATGGATGGATGGACAATATCGGGATTGTGCAGTTTAAGTCATGGGAGACCTAATACAATGGGTGTCGCCTGACATGGAAGAATAAAGAAGTATCGCCTCATGGTGATAACCCAATAGCTTGTAAAGCTAGAGTGTCATTTTGGTGCGTCACCCTCGCCAATAAACGGCCATCTAAAGATCAAACATCCTTAGAGGAGCGAAGTTTAATTTTAGCAATTTTATACAAGTCCACAAAGTTCGTATCCATGAATAATGAATCCATGAAGCAATCACCTGCCCCGAGTCAATAAATGCAACAATCTTCACACTGACTCCCCCCGCCTTTAATGTGTCTTGCAAATTTGCAGAAACAAGAAAGCAAATTTGTCCTTAACGCAATGTAGCCTCCTTGCTAGCGGCTAACGTCCCTCCACAGTGCAAAGCCACTTTAAAAGCCAGCAATCCTCGCCTCCATGGCAGAAAGTAAACTAAGGTCCTGATTTACTAAAGCTTTACGTGTACTAAAATATGTGCAAACTTTAAAATGTAAAATAAAATAAAAACTATGTGCAAACGTGCTCAGTGGCCTTGTGGTTGGAGTGTCCGCCCTGAGATTGGTAGGTTGTGAGTTCAAACCCCGGCCGAGTCATACCGAAGACTATAAAAATGGGACCAATTACCTCCCTGCTTGTCACTCAGTATCAATGGTTGGAATTGGTGGTTAAATCACCAAAATGATCCCCAAGCGCAGCCACCGCTGCTGCTCACTGCTCCCCTCACCTCCCAGGGGGTGAACAAGGGGATGGGTCAAATGCAGAGAGCAATTTCACCACACCTAGTGTGTGTGTGACTTTCAGTGGTACTTTAACTTTTATCAGTGGTACTTTAACTTTATAGCACTCACCAAGCCAATCAGTGGACTGCGTCTATTAAGAGACTAAGAAAAAAACTTAGACTTAGATTTCCTTTTAAGTGCGCAGAATAAGGTGTGCAATCCATTTTGGGTCCCTGTCTTCATTAATATGCAAAATATATGCTGATCATCGGAACGCCCACAATACTGGGAGGAGAAGATGTAAATATAATAATTAGCACGCGCAATGTGATTATTCAACACTCATCACAGTTTTGGGAGCATCTGTTTGCATTTTATTGATTGTATTGCATGATCAGTGCTTGCACTGCACATACAGACAATGGACAAAGAATCTTCCGTCCTACATGTGCGTCTCAACATTTTGGACGGTCAGATAAAAAATACACACATTGTCTATTCAGCTACATTTTTTATATTATTGCTGCTAGAATACTTAGTGGCTGATTAAAACAAATTCAATTGATGTGTTTTGGTGTCCTTTAGCATTGTTTTAATCACATTTGCTTTTTTCACATAAAATATATTAAAATATTTCTTACATGAAAGAAACTTCCTGAACTATGCATTTTTGGCGTTTTGAGCAAAGTAAGTGCAGCCTCTCTCCAATGATAGCACCTTAGGTGTTTTGAAACACATTTTACATGCAGTGCACGACTGCTTATAAAATGCCCATAAAAAGTAGTATATGTCTACTGCATGTTTGAAAACATAGCAAAACCCTCAAGTAGAAACATTCAAACATGGATGCGCAGTAAATAAGAGTATCTCTGTTGGTAATGCCCCATATATTGTACGCAACATCCTTTTTAAATAGGGCGGTCTGCACCGCTTTTCAATTGCACACACAATGTTAGCAAATCGCACGCAACACGCCCATTAATAGTAAACGTTATTTTGTAGATTGCACACGCTGTTTAGCACGTGATATTTGGACGTTAGTAAATCCGGTCCTAAGTTTCATGCAGGTAGCATTATCACGGGAGGACGAGTAATAGCTGAACATGCTATACTACACACCGTAGGTACATATGCTAACTGCAAAGTTAGAGCGCTTAAATGTAAACGAAAGTGGGCGGATCGATACAAATATCAACAGGAACAATAGTGTCAGTATGAGTGATACTGCAGTGCTTAGATCAATATTTTTTTAGCAAAATATCTTGTCGTTTTTGTAAGTAAAAAATTAAGTGAGAAAGGGAGAAAACCTAAGGATTTAAAATAGAGCCAATAGTAGGATATCATTTAAAAATGTAATTGATATTGTTACATCGCCGTCCTGCAGGTTGATGATTCATGTGATCTGACACAAATTGACAGACACTCATGTGTCACACATTTCCGATTGATTTCGTCACATCTTGAAAACTCATTCTGTGAAGTGTATTAATATCTAGTATGGAATGTCTCTGTCTTCTCTTTTAAAGGTAATTGGCTTCCCTAGAAATAAAAAATAATGGAAAAGTGTCCAGAATATCCTGCAGGTCTCTATGGTATGAAACCAGTAGGGGTCAGCAGTCGGCTAAACTTTGTGTGCATTACTGTCTGAAGGGAAGACATTATGTTAAGTTCACATGTTAAAACTGCCATCTGCTTATATTATTTATTAGTAGTTGTGTTGTACTTGTTTTGTGTGTAGTGTGTACTTTCTGACAGTAAGCACAGCTGTGTCACCCAGATTGCTTCTCATATTGCTTTAACAAGTGCTGTCTTTTGTTTGCAGTTTTGGTATGTTTAAGCCTCCCTGCTTTGGTTTCAGAGACTAAAACTACCACTTTTGTTATGGCTCTTGTAATAGCCAGTACACAACCTTAAGAAAACATGATTTTGTGTCTTGGAAGGCATACTTTTCACCAAAAAATGAAACATGTAGAATCTGAAGGATGCCACTGAAGTGTATTGTCTGTGTAATCTCCTTGACTGAATGATTCAGGGTAATTTCCATGATTCATCACTAAGAGTGTTTTGGTAGAAGGTTCTGTTTGGGAATACTGCACATGCAGCTTCTGCTTGCGTCTTCACTTTGGCATTTGTCTCTTTTAACAAAATTAGGTTATATCCATCATAAAGTAAAATTATGTTGGATTTACCATAATAAAATACATTTATCTTGTCTTTTTTATAAATTACATATATGCTTTATAAATAAACTGTTAAAATAGAAGCAAAATTGACATTAATTTCACATGTGTATACATATATATATATATATGGTCCTATGAAAAAATACCATATCTGTGATAGTCATCACAGAATAAACATGCATTTTGGTCAGTATCTATTACCGATTATAATTATCATTATACTGTTTACTGTCACTTCCATGATTGTGATGTATATCTTTATCAGGATATCAAATTGCCTATATCGGGATAGATAGTTTGTCTATATGACACAGTTAGCATCTTAGCAAGATACCGCCAAATAACAAAATCCATGACTTTTAATGTATATCTACAACAAATGACTAGCGTGTTATGGACTTAGAGACTTAGACTTCCTTTTATTGTCATTCAAATTTGATCAGTTAGCATGCTAGCAAAATATCACCATATAATGAAATCCATGACTATTAGTTATATACTTACAACATTGACTAATATGCCAACAGTTAGAATGCTAGCAAGATAGCGCTAAGTAATGAAAACCGTTACTTTTAGTTGTATACCTACAACATTGACTAACATGCTAACAGTTAGCATGCTAGAAAGATAGCACCAAGTAATAAAATCCATGACTTGTAGGTTTATACCTTTAGTATGCTAACAATTGTCAGCGTTCATACACTAAATAGTACAGATGTGGTGTAGAATTGTATATCTTTGAGCCAATAAGCTGTAACAAAAGAGGTTCATTGACGCAATGCTTCACTTATCGCGGTCACCATACCATATGTTAACTAGAAGGCCACAAACACACACACAAACGATTTAACTTAAACAGAAGCAAGTGGTTGTGTTTTTTCGAGGTAGCAGTGTGCACAATTACAAGAGGTGTTTGTTTGTGTGCACTGGCATGCAACTAATGAAGAATGACGCCTCAGTCCTCCTACGCTGTAGACCAGATTAATGTGTGTTTCTGCATGGCTGATGCATTTGTCTCATATACCTTTTGGCTCCAATGTGACAGATTTTCCCTAAACATCTGTGCACTCCATTTTGCCTGCACTCTTAGCATCCATCCATCTTTTGGTCGATCTTGGCGTCCATCACTTGCCTGTGTCAGCCCCTGCTGGCTTATCACCCTGATGCAATGTGCTCCAACTGCTCAGTCACTAGACCATGCACACAAATTAATTCCCTTCCCCAGTGAGAGCCAATCCATTAACTCTGAGGAGATGTATTGAGGTACAGGAGGTCCTCGGTCTACGTAGGAATTACTTTCTTACAATGCGGATTCAGTGTCGCTTCTGTTTTTATATGAGTATGGGCAAAACTAAGCAAAATGTGCAACATTATCTCATGTTTTTAAACCATATTTAAAGGCCTACTGAAACCCACTACTACCGACCACGCAGTCTGATAGTTTATATATCAATGATGAAATCTTAACATTGAAACACATGCCAATACGGCCGGATTAACTTATAAAATGCAATTTTAAAATTCCCGCCACACTTCCGGTTGAAAAAGTCCTTTGGATATGATTTATGCGCGTGACGTCACAAAATCTACGGAAGTGGTTGGACCCCATTGAACCCGATACAGAAACCTCTTGTTTTCTTCGACAAAATTCCACAGTATTCTGGACATCTGTGTTGGTGAATCTTTTGCAATTTGTTTAATGAACAATGGAGGCTGCAAAGAAGAACGTTGTAGGTGGGATCGATCGGTGTATTAGCGGCTAAGTACAATACTTACAGCAACACAACAAGGACTACTTACTACGCCTAGCCGATGCTTGCCGCCAAACCCACGGATGAAGTCCTTCGTCGCGCCGTTGATCGCTGGAACGCAGGTGAGCACGGCTGTTGATGGGAAGATGAGGGCTGGCTGGCGTAGGTGGAGCACTAATGTTTTTATCATAGTTCTGTGAGGTCCGGTTGCTAAGTTGCTAAATTAGCCTTAGCGTCGTTAGCAACAGCATTGTTAAGCCTTACCAGGCTGAGAATTTTTAACCGTGTAGTTACATGTACATGGTTTAATAGTATTGTTGATCTTCTGTCTATCCTTCCAGTCAGGGGTTTATTTATTTTGTTTCTATCTTCATTTGAGAACGATGCTATCACGTTAGCTCAGTAGCTAAGTGTGTCACCGATGTATTGTCGTGGAAATAAAAGTCACTTTAAATGTCCATTTCGCGTTCTCGACTCTCATTTTCAAGAGGATATAGTATCCGAGGTGGTTTAAAATACAAATCCGTGATCCACAATAGAAAAATGAGAGTGTGGAATCCAATGAGCCAGCTTGTACCTAAGTTACGGTCAGAGCGAAAAAAGATACGTCCATCACTGCCTCTCCAGTCCTTCACTGTAACGTTCCTCATCTACGAATCTTTCATCCTCGCTCAAATTAATGGGGTAATCGTCGCTTTGTCGCTCCGAATCTCTCGCTCCATTGTAAACAACGGGGAATTGTGAGGAATACTAGCTCCTGTGACGTCACGCTACTTCCGGTACAGGTAAGGCTTTTTTTATTAGCGAGCAAAAGTTGCGAACTTTATCGTCGATGTTCTCTACTAAATCCTGTCAGCAAAAATATGGCAATATCGCGAAATGATCAAGTATGACACACAGAATGGATCTGCTATTCCCGTTTAAATAAAAAAAAATTATTTCTTGTAGGCCTTTAACAACAGAACATGAATACTTACAGGTGTTGGTTCCATTTCAGCAAGTGGTAGATGAGTGCGTGCACACTAAAAATACATTTGTAATGTTTCCAGGGTAACGTGTAAATGTGTATAATGGTTTTTAAAATAATATGCATGTAATTGTACATGTGATGTATTACTATATAGCCAAACAGGTGTGTTATAATACACACCCAAGTCAGCTGTGGTTGCTCTTTCAGGTTTCGGATAGGCAAAAATGTGTGTGACCGTGCGTGCGTGTGTGTTTGTTTAAAACGGCATCGGTGTGGATGAAGATTCAATTTTATTTTTTTCATTTATTCATTCATGTGGACAATGCACTTGTGTGAAGTTGGCCCCCCTTATCATGTGTTACGTTTGTGCTGTAAAAATCGTTGTGTGTGCCGTTATGGTTCTTGAGTTATTCTAAAATACATTTTCTGACTAGTGACATCACTACCTCCCCGCGCCCCACCGCTTCCACCTTGTCAAAACTCCCCAAACGTGTTCATGCTTCCAAATTTTTTGCCCAACTATTATAGATTTTATGTTAAAGTTTTTTGATTCATAAACAGCCACCCCACCCCCCACCTTGTCAAAATCTCCCCAAACTTGTCCCAATCGTTTGTGCTACGTTTATGCTCCAAAAATGTTTTCCCTATTATTGATGTTATGTTTTTGATTTACCCCACCTTGTCAAAATCTTCCCAAATGTATCCCATTCATTTGTGCTATGTGTGTTGTGCAAATTATTTTGGTGTAACTATTATAGTTTTTATGTTAACATTTTATAGTTTTATGCCATTAAGATGTATTCATAACCAGCTCCATAACATAAAACAATAATAGTTAGACAAACAAATAGGACACATTTGGGGAGATTTTGACATGTTTGGGGGGCTGATTATGATCTGTTGTGTAGGACTAGATGTTACAATCCCCTAATGCATACTTGAGACACCTATGCGACTTAGTGGGATGGTCAAGTGAGTGAAGGCATCCTCTGGGTTATCAAGTGGGCCCAGAGGATGCCTTCACATGAATAAAACATGTTAATAATCTATAAACTATAAAATGTTAACATAAAAACTATAACAGTCAAAAACTTTTTGCAGCACAAACGAATGGCAGTGGTATTTTAATATTAGCAATGATCTATCTGTGTTGGCCCTGCGATGAGGTGGCGACTTGTCCAGGGTGTACACTGCTTTAGATAGATAGATGGGGCCAGGGGGCATCAACTTCACAAGTCAAGTTTTTAATGTAAGTCGAAACATATGCCTAAATCGGGGGTCAGCAACGCGCCGCTTTAGCGCCGCCCTAGTGGCTCCCTGGACCTCTTTCAGAGATGTGTGAAATATATTTTCTGTAGGAGAACAAACCTTCCTAATTGTTAGAAATCCCACTGTTTATGTTATACATGCTTCACTGATGAGAGTATTTGGCAAGCGCCGTTTTGTCCTACTAATTTCATTGATCCTTGAACTCATCGTACTTTGTTTATATGTACAAATTTCTCCGATGCTGCCACAGTAAGACGTGTTTTATCCCACTACTTCTTTGTATCATTTTGTCCACCAAACGTTTTATGCTGTGTATGAATGCACAAAGGTGAGCTTTGTTGATTTTATTGATTTGCTGGAGTGCTTATCAGGCATATTTGGTCAATCCATGACTGCAAGCTAATCGATGCCAACATGCTATTTAGGCTAGCTGTATGTACATATTGCATCATTATGCTTCGTTTGTTGGTATATTTGAGCTCATTTAATTTCCTTTACTAATGTCATCTGTGTATTTAATTTATATTTGCATGTCTCATGACACATTATCTGTATGTAATATTGGCTGCATTTCTCATAGTTATTTGTGTGCCATGTTGTTCCAGACCACAGCAAAGGTTAACCAGCTTGCAAAGATTGTAATAAATCCATTAGAAGAAGACAGCCTGTCGTTTCCTTTAACTTGGACACACACATCTATAACTTTGGTCACTCCGAGCCAGTTATCTCATCCTGTGAGAAGCCTCCATTTTACTAATGATTTACAATGTTGCAAAAATGTGTAGAATAAAAATTAAGATACAACATTTCTGTCAACAAAGATTTGCGTCAGCCTTGGATAGTAGGCTAATATAGCTAATATAGACACTTACATCATGTGTTGCCTTCATTATAGTACGGTACTTATATAAGGCTTTTGATTTTTGTTTTGTATTTTTGGTCCAATATGGTTCTTTCAACATTTTGGGTTGCCGACTCCTGGTCTGAATGATAGCTAAATGGACACCTATGTCACTCACACTGCATACACATTAAGAACATTTAAAATATAGTAATAAAACGACTAAATACCATAATTAAATTCAGACATAGAAAAAAGGGAGTAAGAGACAGAATTGTTGGGGGGGAAGAGGTCCGTATAATGAGACCACTACGCTGCTTTGTTATCAGTCAGTATGATTCCATGCACTAAAGTATTTAGATTTTTCAAATAATTTGGTATATTGTTTTTTAACATCTACCTGTAAAATTCTAGTTTCCATGCTCTAGCAGTAATGCGACTGTTGGCCATACGCTGTGTCTCTCGTACGCGAGGGGGCAAATGTTCTAATTTCACCTTGTTTATCTATGTGGTAATGTAAATACAGTAGATGAAGAGAATCCTGCACATTAATAAACTAGTAGCTGTCAAGCTCTGGATCTAATCAATAACTACAACTTTTGTAATGTTTTAATGCGGGGTCTTCAACGTTTTTCAGGCCAAGCACCCCCACACTGAGAGAAGGAGCAGGGAACCCCTACTTATATATCTATTATGAAATTATGATTGCATTTGACATTAAACTGGCACGAAAGGTACTGTAACTTGTTTTGCAATACTTACAATATTCAAATAATAACAGTATTGTGACGCTAATAGCTAACTGGCAACCAGTACGCTATTCACTAAATCAGAGAACCAGACTGAATTGTAAGTAAATTAATCCATTCACTGCTCTTTCACATTGGAAAACAAAACAGTTAAACTAACTAAAAACTCCAGAAGCCTCTCTATTGTAAACTAATTAAACAATTACATATTAGCAAACATCAGAACAGCCATTTTTCAGATTTGCCATAGAAGTGTTTTCTTGCAAAATGTGCAGTGTGTTTCATATGAAGTGTTTTCATGTAACAACCAGAATGTCAGCAATGGCAGAAGAAACTACAACGATATATTGTCTGTGAAAGGGGCCTATTAGCATCTCTGCTAAATGGTTAACTTTTGCAGTGTTTTGGCGGCAGTCAGATTTGAGCAAACGAATAAAAACATCTACAGTACTACTACTGTATCTGCACAAAGTTGTGAAAAACAAGAGTGCGCAGAGCGATTATCTACAAATAAAGAAGGCAATTATGGCTTGTAAGCCTCAAACAGAATTTGGATGTGAATAATGTGGATAACATTCAAATTTGCTCAGCTCATTTTGTATATGTTATGTATGAATACATTTTAACCTGTTTTTGTGACTTTTTGAAAACATATTGCTAGTAAACCATTTTTTTTTTTAGCATGACAATGATATTTGCAAATCTTCCTTGCTTTTTCCCCCCGCCATAATACTAAGTGTAAACACTAAACATACAATGTTATAGCTTTTAATGTCAGATGCTGTACAAACTTGGAGAACAGATTGGACATGAAAAGCTGACCTAAAATTGTTGGAAAAAATAATATAAATAATATGAGATAATTATGTTTTTTAGTTTTACTTAATTTATCTTCTGCTTACTGTATGTAATACACTACCGTTCAAAAGTTTGGGGTCACCCAAACAATTTTGTGGAATAGCCTTCATTTCTAAGAACAAGAATAGACTGTCGAGTTTCAGATGAAAGTTCTCTTTTTCTGGCCATTTTGAGCGTTTAATTGACCCCACAAATGTGATGCTCCAGAAACTCAATCTGCTCAAAGGAAGGTCAGTTTTGTAGCTTCTGTAACGAGCTAAACTGTTTTCAGATGTGTGAACATGATTGCACAAGGGTTTTCTAATCATCAATTAGCCTTCTGAGCCAATGAGCAAACACATTGCACCATTAGAACACTGGAGTGATAGTTGCTGGAAATGGGCCTCTATACACCTATGTAGATATTGCACCAAAAACCAGACATTTGCCGCTATAATAGTCATTTAGCACATTAGCAATGTATAGAGTGTATTTCTTTCAAGTTAAGACTAGTTTAAAGTTATCTTCATTGAAAAGTACAGTGCTTTTCCTTCAAAAATAAGGACATTTCAATGTGACCCCAAACTTTTGAACGGTAGTGTATAATAGTATGATTTTGCTCGTAAACATCTCATATTGATCTCCTTAAACAATTGGCACCACATTACCCACATAAAACTCTTTTGGAGGTGGTTGACCTTTGTATAGTTGTGCACATGTTTGTGGCGTTTCAGTATCTTTTGACAGACATATCCCAGATTTTAACTGTAACATTTTTATTCCATTGACTTTCCCTGCCATATTTACAAACGCTTCCCTCCTCGATGACTTCACATCAGGTTCCTGAACACTTGATAAACTGAACAAAAATATACACGCAACAATTTTTTGCTCCCATTTTTCATGAGTTGAAGTTAAAGATTTAAAACTTTTGCTAAATACACAAAATACCTATTCCTTTCAAATATTCTTTACAAATCTGTCAAAATCTTTGTTAGTGAGCATTTCTTCTTTGCCAAGATAATCCATCCCGCCTCACAAGTGTGGCATATCAAAATGCTGATTAAACAGCATGAGTATTGCACGGATGTGCCTTAGGCTGCCCACAATAAAAGGCCAATGTAAAATGTGCAGTTTTGCTTTATTGGGGGTCTGGGGGGGCTCAGAAAAGCGGTCAGTCAGTACGTTTCCTTGCACTGAACAAATCCGACTTCTCAAATACTTCGGCTCTAAACACCTTAATCCGATCGATCGTGTTCGGTTTTTGAAAAGTCGTACTAACACACCTGGATTATGCATTTGGAAACCAGATCTCTCGGGGGATGCGGTAGGAGAGGACCCTCAACGCGCGGGATGTAACCCCTAAGCAGTTACCATTCGATAAAAACGTAGCAGCAATTGTAATGAAGAGGAGATTGTTTATTTGCTTCACAAATCAAAAGAACAGAACATTTTGAAGTGCATCGATGGTAGAAAAAAAGAAAGAGATTTATTTAAGAAGATAGCTCAAGAAATGTAGAATGCCGGCAAAATTCGGACTACCAAACAAAATAAGAACGAGATTAAATAGAATAAAGCAGGTATATTAAATAATAAAGCATATACTGTACAAACCTCTTCACGCTGCATTTGTGAAAGCCAACTGATTCACTTTCCCAGGCAAGATAGTCCAGAACAATAGCAACCTTCCTCTGGATTTCAGTCAGGGCAGAGATGGTATTTTCCTTCAGATTTAAAACTCCTTCTATCAATCCACAGAGCCTTTTGTAGAACTTTGAGACTTTCAAAAGTTTTGTTTCCATGATTTTTGTCCGAAAACTCCTTCGAATAAATTATTCTGCCGGTCTTTCATTCCATCCGACCTGCATTCGCCTTGATACATTCTTGGTAGTAGCATCATATTCGAAGCACAATCCAAGATGATTTCTTGATGCTGTCTACTATTTAACATCTACATAGCCATTAGAGACGTAATATTTCTAATCAGTGCCAATATTACAGCGGACATCACGTAAAACAAGTTCTAAAGATCAACAGATAGCTAGTGTGACGTCATGGTCAACCGGAAAAGGAATTAATTTATCCACGCTAAAAGGAAATAGCGCCCCCAAATGTATGGAAGGCACATTGCATATGACCAATAGTCGCATGGACTATTGGACTTCACACGTAGGTGTGAAAAAATAAAAAAACTAACTATTTGAGAAATCAAATAAACTTAAAACCTAAAAAACTTGCAACATCTGTGGCATTGTGCTGTGTGATGAAACTACACATTTCAACGTGCAATAATCATGCTGTTCAATTAGCATCTTGATATACCACAACTGGGAGGTGTGATGGATAAACTTGGCAAAGAAGAAATGCTCACTAACACAGATTAGACTGATTTTTTAACAATATTTGAGAGGAATAGGTATTTTGTGTATACAGCAAAAGTTTTAGATCTTTTGAGTTCAACTCATGAAAAATGGGAGCAAAAACAAAAGTGTTTGCGTTAATATTTTTGTTCAATATATACTGTGTATATATGTATATATCCATCCATCCATCCATCCATTTTCTACCACTTGTCCCGTTCGGGGTCGCGGGGGGTGCTGGAGCCTATCTCAGCTGCATTCGGGCGGAAGGCGGGGTACACCCTGGACAAGTCGCCAGCTCATCACAGGGCCATAGACATATATAAATATTAAGTTAAAGTTAAAGTACCAATGATTGTCACACACACACTAGGTGTGGTGAAGTGTGTCCTCTGCATTTGACCCATCCCCTTGGGGAGCAGTGGGCAGCAGCGGCGCCGCGCCCGGGAATCATTTTGGTGATTTATATATATATATATATATATATATATATATATATATATATATATATATATATATATATATATATATATATATATATATATATACATACAAACATTACATATATATTGTTTGCAAATTCCGGCTGCATTTGGGCGGAAGGCAAAGTCGCCACCTCATCGCAGGGCCAACACAGATATCGTCGCCCATTGAAATGAATAGATACCGATTTCATTGATGCATGTGACTTTCAGTTTTCTTTTAAAAAGAAAAACAAACTTTAACATGAGAAATACTGTATGAAAAACAATACAAGATAATGTGCTACTAACAACTACACTAGAGTGGAGCCTTACCTTAAGTTTCAGTATTTTCTATCTAGCATCGTTGCTTTGTGGGTGTTGAAAATTGCAACATTACTGAGAGAGAGTGCTGCTTGAGTCATTGTCATTGTTTTCATGGGTTGGTGTTTAATCTGCAACCGGACGTGACATGCGTTTTTTGAGCCCGTTTGAGAGTGCGTAACAAGGGGTGGCACTTTCGTGGCCTCTGCACTGCTTTTTGGTACTTTTTTGTGAACATTTGGATCTGTACCGGAAGCTAGCTGCCAGAACGGAGTCTGTACCGAGAGACAAGAGAAGATGCTGCGGTAGGTTCCGAAGCAAGCGTTGATCGTCAGGATGGACGAGCTTCACGCAGCCTTGGCTGAATAAACATTTATCGGACGTTTCTGTCTCCCTGGGTGGATTCTCGATTATCTATGTGGACTGGACATTGACCGAGAGCTAGTGGGCAGCCTAGGACGGAGTAGGCTCTCTTGGTTGCTTTGTTGAGTCTGTTCCTGTCTCTGGCCGTGCTGCCCCCTCAGTGGGCGATGGCGTGGAGCACTGCAGAGGCCATTGCGGTGTACAGTATGTGGATGTTGAAATGGTGTTCTGTTTTGTCGTTTGTCTACGCATGATGCAATCGTATGTGCGCTACATGCATTATTTTTCTTCTTTCTTTTTTTGTTTTTCGTTCTGTTTTACTTTTGTAGCTGTACGTAGGACTGTATTTTTATTTCATATTTTTTACATCACTTTGTGTTTGCTACTTGCATGTGTATGAAAAGTGCTATATAGCTAAAATTTGATTTGATTATTTGATTTGACTGGCACCTCTGAAGTGGCAGCTAGTTGTATTAGCTTTGTGCTCTTTTAATGTCTTTTGTGTTCTTTAATGTATACATATACATATCAAGATGGTATAAAGTTGGCGGCCACGATACTATGCTCTCTTGTAGTTTTTGCGTTTTATTTTGTTTGTTTGTTTCTTGCATTGAACAAAGAGAGCACAGTCTACCAAGTTGAATTTCTTGTGCGGTAAACATACTTGGCCAATTAGTCTGATTCTGATAGAAGTACCAAATTATATACCCATACCTAATCTCAGACAACGTGCTTCTGTGCTGCAATGTTCATGTTCTTTTTAACGAACGCTGCTGAAAATGATTTCTTTCATATTCTGCCGCTACTTCAGTATAACTGAACTGAGCGGATTTATTTTCCTTTCCTCCTTCACACTTGACAAACCTGCCTGTCCTTTCCTGACATTTCAAGTGCTGAGCTGGCTGCCGGAGTCAACCCTTGCCAGAAGGAACTCTCACAAACATGCAGCCAGAAACCCTGCCATTATTTTTTGGCATTGCACAATAGAAAATACAATTTTGACACAGAAATAAGTGTTGGCACTAAAATATTCCATTGAAAAATAAAACATTAACATAAGAGTAAAACAAATGTAAAACTATATGTTGATCAAAAAAATGTGATAATGCATTTAGAATGCCAGTCTTCAGATTACCCCCTTCATGACCATGTTTTTACAATAACAGTGCTTTTGCTCTCAGGGGAACTGCACTTTTGGATTTTTGCCAATTATTCACAATCATCATAGGAACACAGATGATTTGTTTTTAAATTGTAAAGATTTAAAAAACGCTTGCAATATGTGGCTAATGGAGGCACTGTTGTAGCCTATAAGCCCACTAAAACACTTTCAAAACCCAGCAACATTGTACATACATACTTAAAGAGTATAATTTAGTAACAAACACATTCTTAATTATGTTAAATGTACAATATTCACCGTAATTTGGTAAATTTAAGCTTTGACGGAAATGATTTCCTGGGCGCATTGATTTTAGTGCTCAAAGTAACGCACTCCCTGCTTTAAAGCAACACACTTCCTACTTTCGGCAACACAAGCATATGCCTTCTAATCATGGCAACCCTCGTAGTAGACGATGAAGGCGACTATTTTTGAAAATAATGAGGATTCACCACCTTATCTTTTTGAAGCTGAATATACGGAGGATGAACTACTGGTTGTAAAAGCTGTGCGAGTCTAAAGAGGGGGGGAATGCAAACCTTTTCTGTCGCATGTTGTCAATGCCATTAGTCAAAGATATCCTTCAGCAACAAGGACACAATGGATCTTTTGTAGACATGACTTAAATGCCTACTGAAACCCACTACTACCGACCACGCAGTCTGATAGTTTATATATCAATGATGAAATCTTAACATTGCAACACATGCCAATATGGCCGGGTTAACTTATAAAGTGCAATTTTAAATTTCCCGGGAAATATCCGGCTGAAAACGTCTCGGTATGATGACGTTTGCGCGTGACGTCACGGATTGGGCGGAAGTATTGGGGCACCATTGTGTCCCAATACAAACAGCGTCTGTTTTCATCGCAAAATTCCACAGTATTCTGGACATCTGTGTTGGTGAATCTTTTGCAATTTGTTTAATGAACAATGGAGACAGCAAAGAAGAAAGTTGTAGGTGGGATCGGTGTATTAGTGGCTGGCTATAGCAACACAACTAGGAGGACTTTGAGTTGGATAGCAGTCGCGCTTTCTGACCCTAGCCGCCGACCGCACCGATGATCGCGGTGAAGTCCTTCGTCGCGCCGTCGATCGCTGGAACGCAGGTGAGCACGGGTGGTGATGAGCAGATGAGGGCTGGCGTAGGTGGAGAGCTAATGTTTTTAGCATAGCTCTGTCGAGGTCCCGTAGATAAGTTAGTTTCAATGGCGTCGTCAGCAACAGCATAGCTAGGCTTCGCCAGCCGGGACAGCATTAACCGTGTGGTTACAGGTCCAGGGTTTGGTTCGGTGTCTCCTGATAGTAGAAGTAATAGTAGTATTGTTGATCTTCTGTCTATCCTTCCAGTCACGTTAGCTCCGTAGCTAAAGTGTTTCGCCTATGTATTGTCGTGGAGATAAAAGTCACTGTGAATGTCCATTTCGCGTTCTCGACTCTCATTTTCAAGAGGATATAGTATCCGAGGTGGTTTGAAGTACAAATCCGTGATCCACAATAGAAAAAGGAGAAAGTGTGGAATCCAATGAGCCCTTGTACCTAAGTTACGGTCAGAGCGAAAAAAGATACACCCTGGCGTCCTGCACTGCATTCTAGTCCTTTACTCTCACGTACCTCATCCACGAATCTTTCATCCTCGCTCAAATTAATGGGGTAATCGTCGCTTTCTCGGTCCGAATCGCTCTCGCTGCTGGTGTTAACAATGTGCAGATGTAAGGAGCTCCACAACCTGTGACGTCATGCTACTTCCGGTACAGGCAAGGCTTTTTTATCAGCGACCAAAAGTTGCAAACTTTATCGTCGATGTTCTCTACTAAATCCTTTCAGCAAAAATATGGCAATATCGTGAAATGATCAAGTATGACACACAGAATGGACCTGCTATCCCCGTTAATACAGCCCTTTGAGACACTTGTGATTTAGGGCTATATAAATAAACATTGATTGATTGATTGATTGATAAATAAGAAAATTTCATTTCAGTAGGCCTTTAAGTTCTAGTAATCGAGGACAAGCTGCACAACTTTATACCAAATCAAGATTGCATAAAATATCCTAGCTAATATTTGTAATTATTAAAAAATGGTCTGTTTCATCAGCCCAATACCGCTTCGAAGTTGATATGTTTGTGTTATTGCATGATGCTTGGTTATGAGAACACATCTGATGACAGGACTTGCAGAAAAAATAACTATGGAAAATAAGTACACCAGTAACATCCAAAGTTATTAACACATTTTTGTGAACATAGTCTAAGTAGGATAATTATTATTTTATGAACAAACATCACTGCAGAACCTAAAATAATACACATAGTAACAACAAACCGAAGCAAATTATGAATTATGCACATGCGACCAGCATGTTATTTGGGAGGTGGATATAGAAGTGAAAAGTGCACCATAATAACTGTACACATATACACATTATAACCACTTATGAGGTAGTGTTGGGGCGGCATGGCGTAGTGGGTAGAGCGCCCGTGTCAGAAACCTGAGGGTTGCAGGTTCGCTCCCCGCCTCTTACCATGCCGTTGTGTCCATGGGCAGGACACTTCACCCTTGCCCCCGGTGCCGCTCACACCGGTGAATGAATGTTGAATGAATGATAGGTGGTGGTCGGAGGGGCCGTAGGCGCAAATTGGCAGCCACTCTTCCGTCAGTCTACCCCAGGGCAGCTGTGGCTACGAAAGTAGCTTACCACCACCAGGTGTGAATGAATGATGGGTTTTTAACATGTAAAGCGACTTTGGGTACTTAGAAAAGCGCTATATAAATCCCAGTTATTTTTTTATTTTTTAAATTTTTTTTAGTGTGTATGCCATATTGTGTCACACAGTTGTAAAAGATCAAAATAAATGGAGGCCATGTCTGGAGTTGTTTTTTGAGGGTAGTATTTAATGACATATTTTTACATTTAAAACTCAACTGTCCCTCTGATGAGCCTTTGGACCTTGACATGTGTGATCTACACAGGAGCTCCAGTAGCTACAGCATGTACACAGTAGATAGCTTAGCACGACTTAAGCTTTAGCAAGGTGAATTTCTCTGTTAACAAGACGATGTGTTGCTAAGCTAGAAAAATACTTCCTTTTGTTTTAGCTCTTATAATAACAATGTAGCGACAGCTTGGTTTATTTGCAGGTAACAGCGTCTAAACAGATCATTTTTGGTGAATTATTGATGTTTTTTTAGAGGCCTTTATTGGAAAAATGGACAACTCCCATGAGCTGCATTGTCAGCTGCATCTTGGGAGTGTTTTTTTAATGATAAGAACACATTAAAAAAAGAAAAACATGTTCTTGTCTTGCATAAGATTGTGAATGTGAATTCCCTATTGTTCACAATCATTATGAAAGAAAAGATGACAGATGGTTTTTTTTAATGCATTCTAACTCGTAAATACATTTTACATTTCTTGGCTTGAATATTAACAAAGTATGAGTGATGTTATCATAAGCGCAAACATAAACTAACTATAGAAGCGCCGTGATCACAAAGAGGTAACTACTTTGCGTTTCTATATTGACATCATTGGCTGGTGAGCTGCTTTCTTGCCTCAGAGCTTGTGAAAGTTTGCTTTAGATCCTAAACAATGCCTCTCACCTTGATAGTAGAAATATGAGAACATAATCCGACAAGTTGGTCAATAATGGCAAGAAAAACACGTTCCCCCCTTATTTGTTTGCAAGGATTATGAGTCATTCCTTATCCAAACAGAAATAACACATACTAACAGTGGGCATCCTAGTGACAGCAGACATTGTACAGTAAGTTATGTTTAATCATGTTTGTTGGCTCTCATGAAGTCTGCAGTGGGAAATAATCAGGGATGTTACCGGTACTTATTTTTTAATTAATGCGCCACCGCATGCTTAAAATAAGCAACATACTTAAATATTACATGGTGTTTTGAAGTTACCCGTTACTACATTACATATATACTTACAGTGTGTATATAAATACTTAATGGAAGTGTTTGGAGTTTTTTTAAGGGCTTTATAGGTAGAATTGACCGACTCCAATAGGCTCCATTGTAACATTTATTTAATGTTTAGAATGCATAAAAAACTGAAAAATGTGTGTTTGTCTCTCATAAGGATTGTGAATGATAGGTAAATGTGCAATTCCCTTTATTGGTAGTGAATTGACACTTTCAAGGGTAGGATGCAACATAACATAACTGTTGTTTTTATTTATTTGTATTTGTGTTTTTGTATGTGATGAAATATAAATATTGTCTTGATAGTCTTTTGAGTTGAGCAACAAATTGTGTGACTAGGGGGCATATATTATAAGTTTCTAATTATTTCTGCTTCTTATCATGAATCATATTAACGTTGTGTTGATTGTTTTTGTTTGACATTGAATGAATGAAATAAAAATGAAAATATAATAAAGATATCTTTAAGTTGATTAATGACATACTTTTCCAACAATGTATGTTCATTGCATTTCAACAGGTTTTTATAGTACAGTGATACCTCAGTTTTTGTTTGAAAGTTAAGTCATACGAAAACCAATGTTTATCGGTATCGGTCTTGGGAAGTATGAAGTTATTTGTATCGGTATCAGCTTGATAAAAAATATTGTGCATTATTTTAACTCTTGGTGGCGAAGACGGTAACTAGCAGAGAGGTAAATAGAAGAGTAGACCAACGCAAACGCCCCTTTTTTTTAATTCAGTAGTGTCTCTCACCTTCTTAATTAAAGTGCTGCTTTTTTTTGGTGACATGGTGGTTTATTTTGCCGTCGTACTCAATAGAAAAAATTACAGTTCACTCTTAGATTTTTTGTTTGGTAACACGATTACAATAACCGAGCAAGAAAACCAAAAGAGGGGCAAAATTTAGGCAACATTTTTTTGTCAATCAAATCATACAAAAAGTATAGCATACAAGAACAAAAATAAATGGATTATGCTTGTATAGCTCTTTTTTTTACCTTCAAGGTACTCAAAGCGCTCTGACACTATTTCCACATTCACACACACATTCACACACTGATGGCGGGAGCTGCCATGTAAGGCCCTAACCACGACCCATCAGGAGCAAGGGTGAAGTGTCTTGCCCAAGTACACAACAGATGTGACTAGGATGGCGGATGCTGGGATCGAACTTGGAACCCTGTAGTTGGGCAGTTTGTGCATTTCAAGCTCAAAGTCTGCTCGCCTGTGTTCAGGGACCCATCCATCCATCCATTTTCTACCGCTTATCCTACTCGGCAAACACTGACCAATCACAGCTCTGCGTTCTGCGTTCAAACCTAGGATTTTTGGGAGGTGCACGTAGGCTACGAGCGGGGCTACGCAGGTGGCGGGGGGACCCCGGTGTTGCGAGAGTATACACCAGGCTTTAAGCAGACACGGGGGGGGGAGCCCAGCACGCTGCAAACGGCCCAATGTGAGTACATCCAAAACAGTCTATTTTATTTACAGGACGGTATTTAAATTCTGTTTTTACATGGTCACTTGTCTACAATCCTCCTTTGCGGTCTATAAATGACGCATGCAGGAGCAATCGCATCGATTAAATGACGTGTGATTAAACTCACGGGATTTAGGTTTTGATGACTTGGATTATTAATGAGTCAAATTAGTTTTGTTAAGGAATGTGGCTGTTATCAAATGCAAATGGTGAGGAGTGATCACGTTAGCATCGGCTTCACACTTCAAGGTGACAAGTCATGTTAAAGAGATATTATCGAAATGTGTTATGGTGGCACAGCAGAGCGGCGCGCAGTCTCAATCTAGGTCATCATTGGATTAATATTTCATATTTGTAAGAAGATTTGCGGCGAATAATAATTTGATTCTCCTGCAGCCACTCAAACAGATTTGCCTCTTGCTACATGTAGCTGGACAGTGAATATGTGGATTTGCAAAACTAAAACAGACGGCAAAAAACATGCTATGATCAATTGTGTCGCTATCTAAATAATCTCTAACACTAATACTAATATTATTAACAAATACTTGCTAATTATAGTAAAAGTATATGTCCCTGTGTATTAGGGATAAAACAATTACCGGTATTGATAAACGTAGGTAAAATTACAGACGTTTTAAATTGTAATTATCATGAAACCATGATTGGGTACCGGACTTTGCTAAACGCACGATAATACTGGTAATTTCCTGAGGAAGCAGCCCTAATCGCTAACTGGTTTAAATTCTAACATTAATACAAAACAATAATGTCATACCCCAATCTAAATGTTAAGCACGCCAATTTGACTTTATCATTAAAAAACACTTATTAACCTTATTAAATTAAAAAAGGAGAAAAAGACAATAAATGTATTTAAACATTCAAATTATTAGGATTGTCCCAATACTAGAATGTAGTAGTTGAGACCTTTTGAATTTCTACGATTTTCGATACTTTTAATATCTAGCGGTGGGAAAAAAAATTATCCCATGTACTTTTAAATTCACTACTTTATTTATTTTTGCACACAATTTAAAATTACAGTTGCAGCTGCCAAGAGATAATTATACATTCTAAAAAGAACATCAGTGTTCCATTACCTCCAAGTACAACGATACAAACAATATTGTGCGTATAAATTGGCTCAAAAAAATTATAATAAGCTAGTTTACGTTCTAAAAGAACAGCAGTGGCGTGGAGCCTTCAAATATATAAAACAAACACTATTTTTCTGAATTTTCTTTCAATATGGTGGTAGCGTGATGTCATGTCATTTTTGCTAAAAACAAAAGCATATATTAAAAGACAAATATTTTATTTCAATAGGAAGTGTTGAGGATAATAGAGGTTGAGTTGATTCAGCTAAAAAAATGGTTTGATATTAATAAGTTATCATTAAATGATAAGAAAACTAAGTTTATGGTGTTTAGTGGTGCAAGGACAAACTGTGAAGCAAAATTTAAATTAAATCAAGTGGAAATTGATAGAGTATATGAAACTACATTCTTGGGAATAATAATTGATCATAAATTATGTTGGAAACCGCATATTGAATATATAAAGGGAGAAATATCCAAATCCATTGCTATTCTTTATAAAGTAAAACACATGCTGAATAAGAAATGTTTGCATATGTTATATTATTCTTTTATTTTTCCGTATTTAACATCTTGTGTTGAAGTTTGGGGAAATGTTTATAAAACAAATGTAGACCCAATAATTAAACTTCAAAAAAGGGTCATTAGAATAATACACAAAGCGTGCTACTATGAACATACCAATCCATTATTTATAAGTTCTAATGTGTTAAAATTTTCAGATATTGTGTTTTTAAAAACAATGGAAATTATGTTTCGAGTAAAGAACAACAGCCTTCCAGCTTGTATTCTTAGGTTATTTCAATTAAGAGGAGAAAACTATAATTTACGGGGGATATTGGTTTTTGAAATATGTAAAGCAAGAACGAATATAAAATACAAATGTATTTCAGTTTTAGGAGTTAAGTGGTGGAACAAGCTCAGTGATGAGCTGAAGACATGTACTTCTTTGTTAAGGTTTAAGAAAACATTGAAAGGTGAAATAATTGAAAATTATAAAATATAGCAACGATTACTTTCATCCCATTGATTTTTTTTTTTCTTTTTAATGTTGATGTTCCAGGTAATCTTATTTTCAGTGAAGGTATATGATAGGCAAATATAAGCCTTGGCTTCAGCCTATTCCTTTTTCGGTCATGCTTTTTCTTTTCTTTTCTTTTTGTGTGTAAATGTGTATGATTGTTATATATGTATAATTTGTACTGTACTGTCACACAGAATGGTTATTGGTTGAGGGTTGATTATATGGCCGAAATAAAATTATTTCATTTATTCAATATTAGTATTAACATTGTTTTTGTTTTTTCTCAGAACGTTATGCCTTTAGCTCAGTTTTCCCTTTTTTTTTTATTTTTTTTTTTTTGTAAATTTTTTTTGTTTCTGCCACAGGATCATAAAACATGCCTGTGTTCTGCAAAAGGCCCCCTGGCCACATTTTGATCTGTTTAAGTTAAGTTAAAGTTAAAGTACCAATGATTGTCACACACACACTAGGTGTGGTGAAATTTGTCCTCTGCATTTGACCCATCCCCTTGATCACCCCCTGGGAGGTGAGGGGAGCAGTGGGCAGCAGCGTAGCCACGCCCGGGAATCATTTTTGGTGATTCAACCCCCAATTCCAACCCTTGATGCTGAGTGCCAAGCAGGGAGGTAATGGGTCCCATTTTTATAGTCTTTGGTATGACCCGGCCGGGGTTTGAACTCACAACCTACCGATCTCAGGGCGGCATATTTCACTTTTTTTTTTTAGTTTTGCCTATTTTTCATAATCCCTATATGAGCCATTATAATACACATTCTCTATGTTTCTTTTTGTATGCATAGTTCAAAGATAATAGCTAGCAATGTGGTCAACAATGGAAGTAACGGGGATTCGATCTATAAAGCACTCTGAAAATACATCAAAAACCCAACGTTGTATATACAGTACATGCTGTAAGTACACTACCGTTCAAAAGTTTGGGGTCACCCAAACAATTTTGTGGAATAGCCTACATTTCTAAGAACAAGAATAGACTGTGGAGTTTCAGATGAAAGTTCTCTTTTTCTGGCCATTTTGAGCGTTTAATTGACCCCACAAATGTGATGCTCCAGAAACTCAATCTGCTCAAAGGAATGTCAGTTTTGTAGCTTCTGTAACGAGCTAAACTGTTTTCAGATGTGTGAACATGATTGCACAAGGGTTTTCTAATCATCAATTAGCCTTCTGAGCCAATGAACAAACACATTGTACCATTAGAACACTGGAGTGATAGTTGCTGGAAATGGGCCTCTATACACCTATGTAGATAGTGCACCAAAAACCAGACATTTGCAGCTAGAATAGTCATTTAGCACATTAGCAATGTATAGAGTGTATTTCTTTCAAGTTAAGACTAGTTTAAAGTTATCTTCATTAAAAAGTACAGTGCTTTTCCTTCAAAAATAAGGACATTTCAATGTGACCCCAAACTTTTGAACGGTAGTGTATATATGTACGGTAATGTATTAACAGGCACATTTACAATAACATGTCTATTTACATATTTTGCTCATTTTAAGCATTACAACGGCGTATTAGTTCCACAGAGCACATCACGTTTGCTATTTACTTAACAACAACAATTACTAATCAGGGCAGACTTCTTGAGAGCCTACAACTACTACTTTGGGAAAATAATGATCCAGAACCTTACATTTTGTATTCTTATTATCAGAAGGATGAGCTACAAGTATAGGCAGATCCAGCTATAGTTAAACACTAAGCATCATGTAGCAGTATTGTCAAGTGTATATGTTCTGCATAGGCCCTGCACTTAAAATGGTTCCTCACTGTTTAGGCATCTAGCAAGATTCCACTCACTATTATTAATGCACTTATCTTTTCTCCATTTATTTAAACCAGTTTTCATTTCCAGTTTGCAGTCAGTATCCTTTTTGCGGCTTTCAGTCGCGGTGCAGTTATGCGGATGAACAACCTTAAAGGCCTACTGAAACCCACTACTACCGACCACGCAGTCTGATAGTTTATATATCAATGATGAAATCTTAACATTGCAACACATGCCAATACGGCCGGGTTAACTTATAAAGTGCAATTTTAAATTTACCGCGACACTTCCGGTTGAAAATGTCTAGATATGATGACGTATGCGCGTGACGTCACGGAGAGAACGGAAGTATTCGGACCTCATTGGATCCAATACAAAAAAGCTCTGTTTTCATCCCAAAATTCCACAGTATTCTGCTGTGTTGGTGAATCTTTTGCAATTTGTTTAATGAACAATGGAGACTGCAAAGAAGAAAGCTGTAGGTGTGATCGGTGTATTAGCGGCGGACTACAGCAACACAACCAGGAGGACTTTGAGATGGATAGCAGACGCGCTAGCTGCCGACCTCACCTTGACTTCCTCCGTCTCCGGGCTGCCGACCGCATCGGTGATCGGGTGAAGAACTTTGTCGCTGGAACGCAGGTGAGCACGGGTGTTGATGAGCAGATGAGGGCTGGCTGGCGTAGAGCTAATGTTTTTAGCATAGCTCTGTGAGGTCCTGTTGGTAAGTTAGCTTCAATGGCGTCGTTAGCAACAGCATTGTTAAGCTTCGACAGGCTGGAAAGCATTAACCGTGTAGTTACATGTCCATGGTTTAATAGTATTGTTGATCTTCTGTATATCCTTCCAGTCAGGGGTTTATTTATTTTGTTTCTATCTGCATTTGAGCCCGATGCTATCACTTTAGCTCCGTAGCTAAAGTGTTTCGCCGATGTATTGTTGTGGAGATAAAAGTCACTCTGAATGTCCATTTTGCGTTCTCGACTCTCATTTTCAAGAGGATATAGTATCTGAGGTGGTTGAAAATACAAATCCGTGATCCACAATAGAAAAAGGAGAAAGTGTGGAATCCAATGAGCCCTTGTACCTAAGTTACAGTCAGAGCGAAAAAAGATACGTCCTGCACTGCACGCTAGTCCTTCACTTTCACGTTCCTCATCCACGAATCTTTCATCCTCGCTCAAATTAATGGGGTAATCGTCGCTTTCTCGGTCCGAATCTCTCGCTGCATTTTAAACAATGGGAAAATGTGAGCAGCCCTTCCTCCTGTGACGTCACGCTACTTCCGGTATAGGCAAGGCTTTTTTTTATCAGCGACCAAAAGTTGCGAACTTTATCGTCGTTGTTCTCTACTAAATCCTTTCAGCAAAAATATGGCAATATCGCGAAATGATCAAGTATGACACATAGATTGGATCTGCTATCCCTGTTTAAATAAATAAAAATGTATTTCAGTAGGCCTTTAAAGACAAATACGATCTATTGAAATACATATTTACACAGTAAAACCCTTGATTGAAATAGCAGCGATAACATCAACTAACACTTAGCATTAGCTTGAAGATATGTGCCACGTAGTAGAAATATTGCACAACCCCATTTTGCGCACTTGCCTCATATTGTTTTCCTATTTTATTAGACAAACTAAACACCCGATATACAACAAAGGTAATTTACACAAACGCAAACTAATTAGTCCAAAGTGATTTAGTTTCCACTATAACCAAGATTAGATAGATAGATAGTACTTTATTGATTCCTTCAGGAGAGTTCCCTCAGGAAAATTAAAATAGTTAGTTCAACTAACAGAAAAATATAAATAAACCCACAACACCATTAAGCGGTACAGATTTCCCATTGCTTTAGCACAGTCCTTCTCAAATAGTGGGGCGGGCCACCTTCCTTGTCTTCCCTTCCTCTCAGTGCAAACGGCAGCTTCAATATAAAGCCTTCTAGTGCGCTGATTGGGATCCAATCCACCTGGTGCAGAGGCCTGTTGGCTGATTTTGATTATGTTCACCTGGTACCATGTCCTGCACATTGAGAGGCGTGGCAGTTGGCCACAACAAGTATTGCTGAGTTCTAAACAAGAAATACAAACCGCAAACATAATAAAACAATCACGTACTGTACAATTTATGCTCTCACTGGGATGCCAACTGATGGGAAGTTCATATCTTTCAGCAAAAGACTTGTGTTCCCCAATCAGATGATCATCATAATCCTCAGGTAAAAAAAATCCAGGGAGCAACCGAGCATATTGTCTTCTCTTCTTTGTGATGTTTTCCGGGTGTAAGATGAATGTCAAAGTTGACCAACTGCTTTACAAATTTGAGTCATTGATTTATAATTTGGTAGGGTTATCCCGATACCAATATTTTGGTACCAGTACCGAAATGTATTTTTTAAAAGGGCACCACACAAAATGTCATAATTGGCTTTATTTTAACGGAAACTTTTATGATTATATATTTTATTGCAATCAAAACAATTCTGGCATTAAATAACATAGTGAACATACTAAACAACTTCTCTTTTGCAGCAAGCGAACGGGTTACAAAGGCCCCTGCTTTGCCTGCTGACAAATGCAGTGACATATTGTGTCATTTCGATTTGTCAAAATTATGAAGGACAGCGGTAGATAATAGATGGATTATTATCTACGTCTTCATTCACCATATTTTTTGGACCAAAGGGCGCACCGGATTTCAAGGCATACTGCCGATGAGTGGGTCTATTCAGGTCTATATTCATACAAAAGGCACATCTGATGATAAGGCACGTTAAAGGGGTCTTTATGTATTTTTTTCTAGATATAAAACACCCACTTGTCGTCTACATACCATGTAATGGTGGTTCTTTGGTCGAAATGTTGCATAGATTGTTTTAAAGACCATCTTCAAGACACTTTGTGGCCGTTTCTTCAGAATTGTGGGCTGTCTTATTTACGTGCCTCCACATCTTCTCCCCCGTCATTTTTGTTGTACCGTTAGTTTTTAGCGCTTACATACAGAGTCTACTGACAGATATAAGTACGCTACTTTGTTTTAGAAATTGGCAACAGCGGAGATTGAAAGCCCCACAACAAGAGGATAGAAAAAAATAGGAAGCTGCGATGTCTGCGTGGACTACAATGGCGGACATGCGCAGAATTTCGGGACTCATGCAGATCTCAATTAAACAACAGCAGGTATCAATAGGTAGGAAAGGTTGGTTTTGTATAATATTGCAAAGCGAAACGCCAGATAAGATGTCTCCTAATAGGTGCCATTTTGGGGTCCTTACACACACACACCAATATTACCCATTTGTTGAAGCACAGTACGCCTGAATACGGTAGCAATAATGCACGGTCAATCCATCAAGTGGTGTGGCTTCATAGCTTACCAATGTCGTACTATTACATTTTGACATATTTTTGAGCGCCGTGTGTAATATTCTGTATTTTCACTGAAACATCAAAGTTTTGGGCTTGTTTTTCTTGCGTCATTTATAGAGATGCCCGATAATATCGGCAGTCCGATATTATCGGCCGATAAATGCTTTAAAATGTAATATCGGAAATGATCGGTATCGGTTTAAAAATTATCGGTATCGGTTTCACAAAGTGAAATGTATGACTTTTTAAAACGCCGCTGTGTACACGGACGTAGGGAGATGGACAGAGCACCAATAAACCTTAAAGACACTGCCTTTGCGTGCCGGCCCAGTCACATAATATCTACGGCTTTTCACACACACAAGTGAATGCAAGGCATACTTGGTCAACAGCCATACAGGTCACACCGAGGCTGGCCTTATAAACAAGTTTAACACTGTTACAAATATGCGCCACACTGTGAACCCACACCAAACAAGAATGACAAACACATTTCGAGAGAACATCCGCGCCGTAACACAACATAAACACAACAGAACAAATACCCAGAACCCCTTGCAGCACTAACTCTTCCGGGACGCTACAACCCCGCCCACCTCAACCTCCTCATGCTCTCTCATGGAGAGCATGTCCCAAATTCCAAGCTGCTGTTTTGAGGCATGTTAAAAAAAATAATGCACTTTGTGACTTCAATAATAAATATGGCAGTGCCATGTTGGCATTTTTTTCCATAACTTGAGTTGATTTATTTTGGAAAACCTTGTTACATTGTCTAATGCATCCAGCGGTTCGTCACAACAAAATTAGGCATAATAATGTGTTAATTCCCTGACTGTATATATCGGTATCGGTTGATATCGGAATTGGTAATTAAGAGTTGGACAATATCGGAATATCGGATATCGGCAAAAAAGCCATTATCGGACATCTCTAGTCATTTATTTGTAATAATTCAAGAAACGTCTGTAACATGCAGTCAACTTACAATCCACACATATCTCTTATATGTGACTGCCATCTACCGGTCTTCTTCTTCGTTGTTAGCTACACAGGAACTCCGGAGGCTCTGAGAAAGGCTGCTGTACACTGGAGGCATTCCAGGGGTCCAAAGAGTTTGTCCCTCATCAGTGTCTTGGCAGGCTAAGTCGCTGCTCTGAGGTTTTGGTGTATAGTACAACTCTAAAGGAGATGTTTCACCGTCATTGGGGCAGTACTGCAGGGGCACATTGCAAAGTCTCCAATGAGGAATTTTGTAAAGATGTGGTGTCCAGTTCTTAGTCTAAAGATAGTTACTGCAGAAGAGTTAGAGAGCACCCTGCTTGTTGTAGTTTGGATGCTCCTGTAGCCATTTTTTCTTGTCTGTTTTTAATGATAGTCTTTGTTTCTTCATAGGTAATGTTTTGATCTTCTTGAGGCCTTTTTCCTCCGTCTTTTGCTATCTAATTAGCTTCTTCATTGCCCTGTATATTTCAGTGAGATGTTATCCACTGAATGATGGAGCAATCAGTAGCTGCTTGCAGGCTGGCCAGAGCAGACACAAGAGGATTGAGTTCTTTATATTGAGGATTTTGCACAGGCTGTATTATGGACACAGCATCAGAGAAGATGACAGCTTTGGAGTGTGTTGCCTCTTTGTTCCCCAGGACTGTTTTGGCTGCTGTCTGTAGTGCTTCTGACTCAGCTTTGTAATTGGTGCAGATTTTTTCAGGGGGAATTGCTCGCTTGATTGATTTCCATCTTTCAGTGTCAGAAAAATCCTCTCACCTCCATTTTTAGTTGCCTTTTCAGCTGGTCCGTCAGTGTCGACATGTGTACTCATCATGGGTATACAGCTATTCCATGTAGTCAATGGTTACTGTTCTTTTGACTGACTCTGACTGTCTTACCTTTTTGAGGATGCCCAGAATGGTATCCCTGACTTTTGGGAACTTTTGTCTTTCCCATGGTGTGTTGGTATTTTTTCTTCCTTTGCTGCTTCGGTTCTGAATATTTTCTCTATAGATAATTTTATTGCATTGTGAAGGAAGATGGTTTATTTTTGAAGGCTCAGACATTCTGTTGTTCAATGGGTGATTTGTCATGTGTTTGAATTTTGCTGCTTGGTTGAGGATTTCCAGTGAGGGTTGGACTCCGCCAAGGCTGCCCTTTGTCACCAATTCTGTTCATAACTTTTATGGACAGAATTTCTAGGCGCAGTCAAGGCGTTGAGGAGATCCGGTTTGGTGGCTGCAGGATTAGGTCTCTGCTTTTTGCAGATGATGTGGTCCTGATGGCTTCAACTGGCCAGGATCTTCAGCTCTCACTGGATCGGTTCGCAGCTGAGTGTGAAGCGACTGGGATGAGAATCAGCACCTCCAAGTCTAAGTCCATGGTTCTCGCCCGGAAAAGGGTGGAGTGCCATCTCCGGGTTGCGGAGGAGACCCTGCCCCTAGTGGAGGAGTTCAAGTACCTCTGTGTCTTGTTCACGAGTGAGGGAAGAGTGGATCATGAGATCGACAGGCGGATCGGTGCGGCGTCTTCAGTAATGCGGACGCTGTATCGATCCGTTGTGGTGAAGAAGGAGCTGAGCCGGAAGGCAAAGCTCTCAATTTACCGGTCGATCTACGTTCCCATCCTCACCTATGGTTATGAGCTTTGGGTTATGACCGAAAGGACAAGATCACGGGTACAAGCGGCCGAAATGAGTTTCCTGCGCCGGGTGGCGGGGCTCTCCCTTAGAGATAGGGTGAGAAGCTCTGTCATCCGGGAGGAGCTCAAAGTAAAGCCGCTGCTCCTCCACATCGAGAGGAGCCAGATGAGGTGGTTCGGGCATCTGGTCAGGATGCCACCCGAACGCCTCCCTAGGGAGGTGTTTAGGGCACGTCCGACCGGTAGGAAGCCACGGGGAAGACCCAGGACACGTTGGGAAGTCTATGTCTCCCGGCTGGCCTGGGAACGCCTCGGGATCCCCCAGGAGGAGCTGGACGAAGTGGCTGGGGAGAGGGAAGTCTGGGCTTCCCTGCTTAGGCTGCTGCCCCCGTGACCCGACCTCGGATAAGCGGAAGAAGATGGATGGATGGATGGATGGTTGAGGATTTTGGCATCTTGTCTACTCTCACAACTCTGCAAGCCAGTGATATTTTCCATGACTTGCACAAGTGTTGATTTGATAGCACCTGCAATGATCCTAAATGCTTGGTTTTGCACTCTGGCTATTTGTCTTGGCTGTTGTACCCCAAACTGCTGTTCCATATCCAAGGACAGGTCGTATTTGTCCAAGGTACCCCTTCTTCTGTATTTTGAGGTATGTTCCCCATGCCGTTTTAGATAGTTTCTTCATCAAACTCAGTTGCAGTCCAGCTCTGGCTGTATTTTTATCAATCTGGTGTTTTCAAGTCATTCTGGCATCAAAGGTACCCCTGGTAGGTTGGTGTTTTGTCTTGGGAAATTACTTGATCATTAACTTACAGCTGGACTTTAATTTTATTTTTTGCCAGACTAAAAATGGTATAAAGCAATTTCTTTACGCATCTTTCTATCTTTTTTTTTTTTTTTAGAGCTTCCTCCATCCTTACTATGGCTGTCAGGATGTAATCCTCTGAACACCAGATGGCAATGTCGTCTGCATAGATTGCCCCATGGATCCATGCTGCAATGTCATCCAGGATGTCATTTATGAAAATAATGAAAAGCGTAGGGGAGAGGACTACACCTTGTGGCACGCCTTCTTTCATGGACTTTTCACGACTCATGTGTCTTCTGTTTTGTACTCTGGCTTTTCTGTTTGTGAGGTTTTGGCATATCTAGTTGTACATGTGATCTATTTTTGCATTTTCTGTTTTAGGCTGGTTTTCCAAACTTTATCAAATGCTTTTTCAAGGTCTAGCCAGACTGCTATAGTGTGTTTCTTATCTTATAAAGTGTCTTATACTTATTGAACTATGTAGGTAACTTGGTCATCTGTGACTCGATGTTGTCGGAATCCTGCCTGTTTGTCTGAAGTTATGTTTTCTTTCTCAAAGAACCATGTAAGCCTGTTGTTGTTAATAAGACACTCCATAAGCTTTTTTTAACACAGCTGGTGAAACTTATTAGCCTATAGCTCTCTGGTTTAGTTTAGTTTTTCCCCTTCTTATGTATTGGGATCATTGTAGCATCCCTCCATGTATGTGGCACTCATGCATTTTGCCAGCTAGCGTTATAGATATTAAATAACATCTTTGTTGCCAAGGTGCTGCAGCATCTCGTTTGTTAGGCCGTCTGGCCCTGGTGACGTTTCTTTCTGCAGTTTCTTGAGTCATTCCACTTGCTCGTGTTCTTTGAAAGTTTTCTTTATTATTTTGGATATTTTATATTTCTATACTTTGTTCTTCTTGTAGTTTATTTTCTCTGTCTTCTGGTATGTTTGCTTATTCCTTCAAAGGTATTAATACGTTTATCAGTGGCCTGCTTTCTCATAAAGATCTCACCAGTTTCTTCAATAATAATAAGTGTTATTGAGGGTTTCGTATCATTCATTGCTCTGGAAAGTTTCCACAGTGTTTCTCCATCTTTTGCCACATTTAAACTTTCTGTTTCCTTCTTCCAGATGTTTCTTGCTGCTTCTGTAAATGACTTGATATAGATGTTTTCTCCTTCAGTGAGATATTGTTTCCTACTGTTGGTTCCTTCTCTGATTTTTTCCCTTGCTGCATTCACTTGGTTTTCCAAATTTTTAAGTTCTTCTGTCCAGTAAAGTTTGTAGTTCTTTCTGGCTCCCCTAGGTATGGTTTCTGCATCTGCTTTTAATGTTGCTGTATTTAAGTTATTTTCTATGTTGTTGGCATCTACTAGTCACACTCATCATTACACCTTGTACCAAAAATAATTGCTTTTAGGTCTGTAAATACAACCAGAATTAATCCGTACATTGGGCACACCGGATTGCGCATTGTCGATTTTTTTGAAAATAAAATTATTTTAAGCACGCCTTTATAGTCAGAAAATTACGGTACTGTTAATATCTGATTACTGTCTATTTTTACATAATCGATCTACACTTTTAAAATGTAATAAGCATTATTCTGTTGTTTGGACACTTAACATACATTTTGGGTGATACTACAAATGTGGTGTACTTAACATACATTTTGGGTGATACTACAAATTTGGTGTAGTTATAAGGTCATATATTTTACTTATTGTCGTTACAGTCGATATTTGTATGGATCAACCAATTTGTATACATTCAGGGTCGCTATCCTGCTGTTAGCGGTTAGCTATCATATCCTCGTGAAGCATGTTTCTTGTCCTGCGGGGATGGTCCTTGAATGAAACGCAGTATTTTTGAGGACTAGTGATTTAGAAGTCGCTAAAATACTGTGGACGGACATTAGCCGCTAGCTAACTTCTAGCAAGTTATGTTTTAAAGCACTGCTTGCAGAGCTTCAGTGCTTTAGGGTTTATAACTTCACCTTTATCGTTAGTTTCAAAGCCAAAATATATCAAAACACCATTCTCCCCCTTCTTTTTCCATTCTGTTTCCACTTGCAAGTGGTCTGTGCGAGTGTTGACTTGCGATATGCGCCGAGGCGCGCCATCAGGCACATTAAAAAAAATAAAAAAAATGTACCTGTATTTTTCAAAGGCAGTATAGTAACTTTTTAACTAAATAAATCATTAATTTATTCGTACTGATATACCATACAACTCTATAATCTAGCATTAACCTTTACCAACACAGAGGTGAAGCAGAAGCTCACTAGCTTAGTATGTCAATAGCTGCTTAAGCTAGTACCTCTCTTATGATTAGGGCGCTGCTAAAAGTAGTTCCTCAGCGTTATCTCTTATAATAATAATGTTGCTAATACTTGATTAATATGCAGATCACGGCACGCAAATGGAGTATTGTTTACGTTTTAGGGGGGTGGGGGGTTCAGAGGGCTTTATGGTCGCAATAGCTCAAATCTCTATTAGCCACATTGTTAGCCAGCTATTTCTAGGATTTTTTGTTTCTATTTAGAATACATAAAAAGAGAAAAATATATGTATGCTTGTCTTACAGAGGGAGTGTGAATGATAGGCAACATTTAAAAAAAAAAAAAAGTGCTGTTCCCCTTACAATATTTACATTTAACAATATTTAATGTATTTTATGCAAAGCAAAGCATCTTGTGTGTCTTTTTTAGTGTGTGTATAAGTACTTTTTGAGCATGTTCTATAATACCGTGTTAATACTATATGTGATCATTTTGGTCACAATAACTGTATTATAACATTTTTGCATCATACCGTGTATTAAGAAGCAGAGTTACAATTCCATCTACTGTATAGGATGGCAATGTCAGTATATACTTGCACAAACAGTCCCACTATAATGTGTTTAGGAGCGAAATCATAGCAGGTAGCACTACATTTAATTCAAAATGAATGCATAAGAGGCATTATTCTATGACTCTGCTCAAACTAGGGACCACCACGACTAAATTTGCGTAAAATCCAACGATGCAATGTTAGTATACTTGGATTGCGCGTGACATCACGCCCGGTTGCTAACTCTTTGCACTTCGCCACTTGGCGATCACTCTAACAGTACTAAGGCGGACAAAGCCAAACTTACTTATTTAGGTAATGTGGCAATTTCCAATGCCAACAAATACATTTATTAAAAAACTCTCAAAAGTAAGCATTTTTTTTCTCGAATTTTGCCCATCATTTACAATCATTATGAGAGACAAGAGCACACATCCTTTTTTGGGAGGGGGGGGGTTTTAAAGAACACTTGGATAATGCGGCTAATGGAGGTTACTGTGTAGCCTTCAAAACCCTCTAAAACAACTTCAAAACCCTCTATCAACGTTTTATATACACACCGCAAGTCTATATATAATGTAGTAACACACACGTTCATAACAATATGTAATAAGTTCAATATTTGCCGTATTTTGATCATTTTAATAAAATGCCAGGACTGATTCCTTTCTTTCTTCATTGATTTCGGTTTCCATAGCAGCGCACATTCGACTTCTGGCAACAAATGTGTGTTCCTACTGTCGGAAACAAAGGCGTGTGTGTGTTCTAATCATGGCAGACTTACAAACAGGCAACGAAGACGACTAGTAGTTGGACAAATGAGGATTCACAACCTTTTTGAAGCTGAACATACGAAAGAAGGGTGAGACGTTGGAGCAGATGGAAGAGGAGAGAGTGAGGTGAAAGTGACGACTCTGTCAATGTAAATGTGGAACTTGGAGCCAAGCTGTTTAGACATAAATGGATTGCTTACCCAAATAAACCGGAAAAACGTCCCCGGCCAGCTGGAACAAACACACAATATTGATCATAATACACGTAGCACACCAGGCTTGTTATTACAACTACAGTACATACGCTGTGGAGCCAGCTGTGTACAAACAAAACATGAAATGTGGGCTAATACTTCACATGTACTGTAATATGATTGTTCATGTTTTTCAGTCAATACAGATTAATGTCTTATCGCATTGTGTTGTGCATTACAAACTCAAATGCGTTTGTGTTCTCGTAGAAGCTAGCGTATCTCTAGCCGTAGTTAGTTTTTACAGCTATTACTGAAGCATGCCGATGTGTTACTACGCTAGCAAAAGAGTTCCTCAGTGTTCACTCTTACGATAACAATGTTGCTACAGCTTGGTTATTGTACAGGTTACGAAACGTAAATGAAGTATTGGTGACGGTTTTTTAATGCATTGTTAAAGTGATTTAGAGCTAGAACTGATTACTCCCAAACGCTGCATTGCTAGCCACCAAGAACAAACCAATTTTTACATATTAGACTGCAAAAAAGAAATAAACCTTTAGTCCTCTTGTCTCTCATGATTGTGAACGATAAAAAAAATCCAGAAAAAGTGCAGTTCCCCTTTAAGTAAGGCTCTACTTTTCCAAAATTGTGCTAGCTGGATGCTAATATACATTAGCTTCATTATTGGTATGCCACTGGTCAGTGTTAGCAATTTTACATGGCAAGTTTAACACATTTCAACTTTGTAAATGAAAACTACGACTAAAATGCATGTTCCAATCAAACAGCTGCTGCGTATTAAGTGCAATACTTACATTATTAACACTTTTTAGGGCGCAAAAAAAGACTAGCTTCAGCCAGGACTGAACTGACTAGTCAACACACCATAAGCTATACACTACTGCCATCTAACATCTTGGACTTGCAACTGTAATTGCAACTTATTGTCATACTTGCAAATTAAAGTCAGAAATGTGGTAATAAAAGAAGTTTTAAAAACTGGAGAGCAGTTATCATAATCAGCTCATTTTCAGATGTTGCAATAAAAAAATTATTATCCAAGACAATTCAAATTAATTAATACACACAAAAGTACCGCATCAGTTGCCATGTACCGGGAATTGGTATCGTATCGGTACTCATCCCTATACAACCCAAGCCCATGGTTTTGATTATACTCCTTTCTACTGTACTTTTTTTCATTGTGAGTTTCTTCAAGACTCTTTGTCTTTCTAGTGTGGAGTGACATTTTAAGGGACGCAAAAGATGTGTGAGAGTGAGAGCTCTATGACATTTTTTACATCATTCCAGGGAACGATCACAGTTTGATGGGTGCTCTCAGTAGATATTTTGTTCCTGGTTTGCAGTTTCTCCAAGCATATGGAGGGAACAAAATGAGCCCTTCTGTATGTGCACCCCTCCTCCTCTTTTCCCTATTTACCTCCTGCCCCCTTCTCCTCTGCGTGTCCTTGTTCTCCCTTGGTCTCTCCCTCCATCCTCTTTGTCCTGGGAATGTAGCGTGCAGGGAGGGGAAGATGAGGACAGAAGGGGGAGGGGTGAAACCAGCATGTCAGACTGGGGTTAGGTGGAAGAAGGGAAGGGATAGTGTGTGGGACAGACAACAGCCGCGTGCACACTAAAGTCTGCAGCGAGGAACAACCTGGAAGTTGTTGTTTTTTTAACAAAACTGGACGTGTTGGCTGCTTATTGAATTGTGTTGCAGAAAGTTTTAACCAAAGGAAACCTACAATCAGACGAGAGCAAGACTGTGGATCTCAATGGCTGCAAAGGCCAAGTAGATGAGGTTGAGGAAACCACATCACATCTCCTGCTTCAAAGCTGACGGTCATTTTCCCATGCCTCACAGAAAGAGCTCACGCTCTCTGTAAGAAAAAAAGGCCGTTCTGTCGAGGGCAATTGTGCTCCCGACTGGTGAAACAAGACTCTGTAAGACGGGATGAGAACCTGAGACCGGGGACAGGTGTTGGGGATTTAAGGAGAGGCAACGTGTGAACCTCAGCTGCATGAAGGTGAAGTAGATTGTGGCAGCTGAGAGGAGAAAGGACTGAAAAGCAGGCTCGACCTTGCTGTAAGTATGTACTGTATGTGTATCGGTGTGTTTCTTCTTACGTTTGACAGTTGTTATACTTTTTCTGCCATGTTTTACGTCTTTCTGATGAAAGCCGAACATGACTGTTACGAGTGTATGGACATAGCAACCGAATCGAAAACCACCTTCCATAAAAGGGTGCTTTTTATTTTCATCATGGTTTATGTTCATCTTGCAAGCGGCTACTGAAGAATGCCTTATTATTAACTCTTACAGTTGCAAACACTACCTTGTCTCTTCGTTAACAAGCTCCTTCGTAGGATGGCTTTGCCTCCAACCCCACTTTCACTATTTTATTGTTTAAAATGTAAACACAATACAGTGATGACCGGAGGTTTACAGCTAAACGGCGTGGAAGACGCACATGCACGTGCGCAGCTTAGCTGACTGTCATGCGATCACTTTTGTACAGTTAGTTACCTTACAGTGCAGGTGTCAAACTCTCAACCCGCGGGACCATTTTTAAATCAACATGCATCCAACCCCTAAAGGGAACCCTAACTAACTTCAGCGACACCGTCCTATACTGTATACCTCATACATATACACCCTATGTATTACAATACCAATGTAGGCCACAGTGATGTTAATGGAATGCCTTGCATTAACTATTTTACAAAGGGTTTCAGATTTCCAACAAAATAGCAATAATTTAACTCTACATGACTAAAAACGACATCCCTTTAATTATTAAACCATGTCTGTTTACAGAGTTCGATACTTGTATTGCTACCAACCCTAGTTTGTCCGTACTATTGGGTACTGAATCAGGTAAAATCAAATAGTACCATATTTTGATACCTTTGTTGCATGTGACGTCCCGTCAGGCTGCAGACTCGGCTCCGACTTAAGCACTTGGCCTGGAAACAAGCAGTCAAGTGCCCATAGCTGACTCGGTCAGACTTCCTGTACTGAAGGTAATGTTCCATGCCAACAAAAAAGGAAAAGTGCAGTCAGGCTCCACTTTTTAAAATGTGTTAGCCTGATGCTAAGTTACATTGGATTTGCCAGAGATATGCCAAATACCGATTACACATGGCGATTTCAACACCTCCAAATTTGGTAATGAAAATGAGATATACGCGTTACAATCAAACATCTGGTGTGTAACAAATACAATACTTACAGTACAAACACTCTATAGGACTCTACAAAAGAAAATACTGGCACATACCAATTAATGGCAAAGACTACTTTCTGGCTAAGACAACACACCGTAGTTTATCTACTACTTTCATCTAACGTCTTGGAATTGCTAGTGCATGCAAAGTCTATTATGTGATACTTGCAAAGGAGACTCAGTGTAAGAAAACAATGCAAAATTGTTTAAAATAGTAAAATATAGTTAATGGATAAATAAAGACAGCAGATGACAGAAACGACATGCTGCCCGCAGTGTTAACACAGGACTACAGTCTGTTAGTGAAGATATTTGAATAATTGCATAATTGGCTCGGATGCATTTGCAATAAGCAAGTTCATACATGAATAGCATAACAAATATGTTTGGATAGGGTTGGGCCAGATTATTGAAAACTGTTTTACGGTATACATTTTTTATATTGGTTGATATGGATAATTATTACCGTAATATGTTTTGTGACTCATGGAAAATATAGACCAGGAGAAAAATATATCAAATGTTATTTTTTTTAATTTCAAATGTTACCTTCTTCTGATTACAATCCCCTCGGCTATCAAGGCAGAAAGGAAAGGAAATGTCAACATGACCATGAAAAACAATCAATGTAAGCACAATTTCAAAATCAGAAACACTTAAAAATAACCTCTTTAAATTAATGTGCAAAAATAAGAAATATGTGAGAAATGCTTAATAAAGCCTAACAAAATAGGTTCACTGCCACAAAGTTGCGTGGCATGTGTAACATTTCATTTGGTCTGTAATTCTCCTATGAGTATTTAAATTAAATGCAGTAATTCCATTTAGTAATTATTATTTCAATATAATTGGACCAAATTATTTGAAAGTAGCACATGTATTTTATTTATACAGACCTACACTTGAGTTCCTACCTGTTGTTTCCGTACAGTACATCCGTACAAAATAAATGATGAGCACTGCGAAAGAGTACTGTCTATTTAAAAAAAATCCCAAAAACTGCCATATTGCCAAAGGTCGACTTTTCCTGTTTTATCCACAGTTCCTTGCTCTCTGCAGCAGTCATTTTTACTTTCTCTTCTCATTCCATGTGAGAATCCATAGCGAGACAGCAAGATGACGCCAGCAAACTTGTTGTTGTTGTTGTAGTTGATATTGTTACGCATTTGGCTGTTTAGCGTCTCTCTCTTCCATTGCTCACTGAACACTTCTAGGTTATATTTGTGTATATATATGTATATTTGTATATTTATACGTGTGTGTGTGTGTGTATATAAATATATATGTGTATATATATATATATATATATATATATATATATATATATATATATATATATATATATGTATATATATGACATACATGTATAGAAATATATACATGTATACGTATACATGTACTGTATACATATACATATACATATATATATTCAATTGTTGCTGCTTATTGTACAATGTACTTTGTTGAGATTTTTTCAAGTGCCTACAGATTTTTTTAATTTTTTTCATTAAAAACCACTAGCAACAAATCTATAAAAAAAATTCTGGTGTTATTATGAAATCTACTCATGTTGAGAGACTACTTCTGTCCCTCGATGTCCCTGACTAAAGAGGCGAGTTGCAGCGAGCATGATGTCACACTTGCTCCAGTTGGACTTTCTTTCCTTAAAAGCCGCCACAGTCCTCTTGATATTTGCACATTTTGTAGATGGGTGTCAGCGGGTATATCTAGGATATATTAAAATCACGTCCACATCCCAGACATGCTGACAATGCTGCAGATAATGGCTTGGGTTTTGTTTACATCCAATTTCGGCAGCGCAGATTTCTGTATTCAAAGTCTTTTTTCAGTGGTCGAGTTTTCGGTTCATCACTTGTCTATAGTGCACAAATAATAAGCTATAGATATATATCAATTCATACTGTAACGACATGTTAATGCTTCACTACACACCGCAGGAGGATACAATAACTCACTGCTAACAACAAACTAGCAATCCTCAATGTAAACAAACGCCATGGGTGGATCTACACCTGACATCCACTTTAATGATACCAAGTACAAAAGTGTATCTCGTCAATACTAAAATGATTCCATTGATATTTGTTATCACAAAACCTTTTTTCCTTTTTTCAAATTCATGTTATGTTTATAAACTCAGGAAATACGTCCCTAGACACATGAGGACTTGACCAATGTATGACCCTGTAATTTCGTGGTATTGATCAATACCTAAAGTTGTGGTATAATCCAAAACTAATGTAAAGTATCCAAACAACAGAAGGATAGGTGTTTATTACATTTTAACACAAGTGTTGATGGAACATGTTAAAACAGAGAATAGTCATATATGAACATGTAGACTAATAATACATTTTTTATAGCTTGTCCCTCACAATTTTGATTGTGAGGGACAGAATGAAGAATGAGAAATGACACAATATGTTACTGCATATGTCAGTAGCCTAATAAGGAGGTTTTGTTTGCTTACTTACTACTAAAAGACAAGTTGTCTAGTACTTTCACTATTTTATTTAAGGACAAAATTGTTCTTTGATCGCAATAAGAAACATATGTTCAAGGTACCGTAAGATTTTTGTGTTAAAATAAAGCCAATAATGCCATTTTTTTAGTCCCCGTGTACCGTACAACCCTAGTATACAGTAAATGTGTGTAGTGTATGTGCGTGTATATATAATTATATATGTGTGGGTGCGTGCGTATACACAGTATGTATGTTTTGGTCTTTAGAAGCGTCCAGCATACAGTATAAAGATGGACACCCTTTCGAGAATGCCATGCAGTGAGAGTGCAGGTTGACCTGATTTTGATTTGTAAACGTGGTCCAACTACTCGCTAAAAGCAGAGGCACTTGCTGGCTTCTAATGTTATTTCCATTGGAGATCAAATTGCTGTGTTGGGCAGTCTTGTTTATGGCTTCCTGCACCACTGGAAATGCCTGTGTATCTTTAGAATCCCTTTTAATAGGTAAGGTGCAGCTGTGAGTCATTCTGCAGACTTTCCCATTCTTGCTTTAATTTTGCCCTGTAATGTTTGTATTTGATTAAGCATTACTTCTCATACATACGTAATAACATAATACAAGTATTCGTCTTCAATAGCTGTCTATTTTTTGGATAGTTTTTCTTATATTCATACAGGTATTTGGCTACCCCCTTGCTTCACATGCACAATATAAGCAAAATTATTAATCAACACCCTAAGTTAATTGATGGACCTCTTACTGTCCTGATGGGCCACCATTGGGCTATCTACTATTTTCATGACAAAAGCCTTATTTGCAGGGCAGGAGATTACAACGTAACTTGTATGCATGTTCCAAATAAACTCCACTAAAACTAAAACATATGACTGCTGACTGCATCTGAAGCAAGCAAGCTACAGCAACACCAAAAAAATGGTAACTGCCAAAAAAGGAGATGACTTACAGGGGTGCCTTGAGAAATGCCTTAGTTATGTAAATCACAAGTTTGATGCAAGGATCTGCCAAGGTCTTACCAGTGGTCCAAGTTTGTCTATACAACAGGAGCACTTTTTAGGAATTTGCTGTAGAAATATTTGTCTCCCAAGATTTGAACTGAACTCAGGGACACGTTGGGTGTCATTCCCAGGCCAAATTTGGCACCTGAGCTGCTAGTTGAATAGCCCTGCAATAGACTAATCTATTGACTAATCTATAGCCCTGTCTGCTGTGACCCAATAGTCAATAACACATGTGAATATTCTCATTCATTCAGGTCATTGTTTTCTCATGGCATTTAATTAATCAGATTGTCTTTGAAGACCTTTCGCTTCTCATCCTAGCAGGCTTTATCAGTTCATCCTCACAGACGATGGGGCAGTTCTAGTTTGAGGGCCTGATGCTGAATTCAAAGTATTTAACTCGACCAGACAAAAATGTTTTTTTTCTATCTTGGTGCAAAAAGACAGTTGTTTAAGATAAAAAGAAGTGAGGTTTCAGCCATGCAGCAACAGTCGTTAGAATGGAATCAGCCTCGTTACCATTCCATTCAGTTGTATCGGTGGTTAGAAGCCCCTGAAACCAAAAGTGCTTATGTCCTGTTATTTGTTAAAGGCCTACTGAAATGAATTTTTTAAATTTAAACGGGGATAGCAGATCTATTCTATGTGTCATACTTGATCATTTCGCGATATTGCCATATTTTTGCTGAAAGGATTTAGTATAGAACAACGACGATAAAGATTGCAACTTTTGGTATCTGATAAAAAAAAGGCTTGCCCCTACCGGAAGTAGCGTGACGTAGTCAGTTGAACATATACGCAAAGTTCCCTATTGTTTACAATGATGGCCGCATGAAGTGAGAGAGATTCGGACCGAGAAAGCGACAATTTCCCCATTAATTTGAGCGAGGATGAAAGATTTGTGGATGAGTAAAGTGCAAGTGAAGGACTAGTGGGGAGTTGAAGCTATTCAGATAGGGAAGATGCTGTGAGAGCCGGGGGTGACCTGATATTCAGCTGGGAATGACTACAACAGTAAATAAACACAAGACATATATATACTCTATTAGCCACAACACAACCAGGCTTATATTTAATATGCCACAAATTAATCCTGCATAAAAACACCTGCGTGTTTGTTATGCTAGCTCCTCTGCTAGCTCCTAGCTCCATAGAACACGCCAATACAATTCAAACACCTGATCAACACACACAATCACTCAGCCCAAAAGACCGTTCACCTAACCCAAGGTTCATAAAGCTTATATATTTTTGAAAAGTTACGTACGTGACGCGCACATACGGTCAAGCTATCAAATGTTTAGCAGCCAAGGCTGCATACTCACGGTACCTGATATTCAGCTGGGAATGACTACAACAGTAAATAAACACAAGACATATATATACTCTATTAGCCACAACACAACCAGGCTTATATTTAATATGCCACAAATTAATCCTGCATAAAAACACCTGCGTGTTTGTTATGCTAGCTCCTAGCTCTTATGCTAGCTCCTAGCTCCATAGAACACGCCAATACAATTCAAACACCTGATCAACACACACAATCACTCAGCCCAAAAGACCGTTCACCTAACCCAAGGTTCATAAAGCTTATATATTTTTAAAAAGTTACGTACGTGACGCGCACATACGGTCAAGCTATCAAATGTTTAGCAGCCAAGGCTGCATACTCACGGTACCTGGTATTCAGCTGGGAATGACTAAAACAGTAAATAAACACAAGACATATATTTACTCTATTAGCCACAACACAACCAGGCTTATATTTAATATGACACAAATTAATCCTGCATAAAAACACCTGCGTGTTTATTATGCTAACTCCTAGCTCCTATGCTAGCTCCTAGCTCCATAGAACACGCCAATACAATTCAAACACCTGATCAACACACACAATCACTCAGCCCAAAAGACCGTTCACCTAACCCAAGGTTCATAAAGCTTATATATTTTAAAAAAGTTACGTACATACGCAAAAAAAAGTTGCGCACATACGGTCAAGCGATCAAATGTTTAGAAGCCAAAGCTGCATACTCACAGTAGCACGTCTGCGTCTTTGTCATCCGAATCAAAGTAATCCTGGTAAGAGTCTGTGTTGTCCCAGTTCTCTACAGGCGTCTGTGTATCGATGTCAAAAGTCCTCCTGGTTAGAGTCTCTGTTATCCGAGTTCTTCCATCTTGACTGCATCTTTCGGGAATGTAAACAAAGAAGCGCCGGCTGTGTACTGTTGTTGCTGACTACGTTCGAAAAATACGTCCATTTCGCACCGACAACTTTCTTCTTTGCTTGCTCAGCTTCCTTCTCCATAATGCAATGAACATGATTGCAACAGATTCACGAACACAGATGTCCAGAATACTGTGGAATTATGAAATGAAAACAGAGCTTTTTCGTATTGGCTTCAATGTGGAAGGCATACCCGTGTTCCCCGGGCCACGTCACGCGCATACGTCATCCTCAGAGGCGTTTCGAACCGGAAGTTTAGCGGCAAATTTAAAATGTCACTTTATAAGTTAACCCGGCCGTATTGGCATGTGTTATAATGTTAAGATTTCATCATTGATATATAAACTATCAGACTGCGTGGTCGGTAGTAGTGGGTTTCAGTAGGCCTTTAAAGGTTGAATTATTGAATCTCTTAGGAACTGTTGAAAGGACAGGCTGATATGTGGGGGAATAGGTAGGGTCTACTGCCGCTTCCCCCAATTTTCTCACTCCCCTCTCAAACCATCCGTCTTCTCTGTCCAGAATATGTATAATTTTATTTTCAAAAGCCTGCTGGTTCTCTTTGAGGTACAGGTAGAACGTAGAGTCTTGATTTGGAGAGTTTGCCTGTCAGTACTGTGACATGCACCTGTTCAGCCGTAGTTATTCCAGTGAATCTAAACATTTAATCTTTCCAAGATATTGAATGCAATGTCATGTTTTTGCAAAATGTCAGTAATGCGCTTAGGACTTTGTAAAAGCAATTTGACGAAGTCCTATGTTTGCTAGTATGACGTTGTGCCTGTATAATGGATGAGTTTGGTCAGGTGTAAGTTTTCTATCTCTGAAGACTTTTGTCCCTAAATGTTGAGATTCCAAACAGAGATGACTCTGTAAGCAATGATTCAGCACTATTATGGAAAATATCTGGAATGTACTTTTTTCAAACAATCTCCTTGTATGGCTGAAGAATGCATTATATTCAGGGTTTCATTGCAGTCACAGCCAAGCGACAGTGCTGTATGGGATTTGGCCGTGCTCGGCTGTGTCTGTGGAATTTTACTGTCAGGGCTGCACAGGTCACATTTGTCACAAGAGACAAATGTCTATGGTAACCGAGGCCAGCGGTCAAATGAGTAAACATACATTTTCAGTGCTCACAAAGATTCTTCAAACTTTCAAGGATTTTTTTGGATGTCACAGCACTCTACTTTTTGTCAGATAAAAAAAAAAAACTGTCATAACCAATTTTCAGCAGTTGCGCTACAATATCTCGGACATTTAATTTCTTATCAGGTCCATCTTATCATAATTTTATTTTGTGTGCAAGAAAAATTAAGAGGCTTACTAAAATGGGCAAATTCAAACATAAAAGGGAACATCTTCCCTGGATAGATAATGATATAAGGAAACTAATGAAGGAAAGTACCAGTGATAGCCAGATTTTTACATCACTTAGAAATAAAGTTGTAAAACAGATCCATAAAGCTAAGGCAAACTTTATAATTGAAATAATAAAAGAAGGGTAAGGTAATTGAAAAATTATTTGGGAAAACTTAAATAAACTACTAGGCCAAAGTAAATATACACATTTAAGAGACCTATAGCTCCAATCAACCAATCAATCAATCAATCAATCAATTAATTCATTGTCATTGTCATAATAACACACAAGTCATACATGTCAACGAGATTTTGTTTGGGCTTTGTCTAGCGACATAGAAACTCATCAATGTGCAGGTTGACAATAGTTTTCATTAGCATTGTAGAGAAGATCACAATAAGAGGGGGTTAGGGGTGGGAACAGTCAGATGTCTAAAGAGTGTTACGTCGATGTTGCAGCAATGCAATGTCCAGGGCACATTTATTGAGATGGTGAAAAGTGAGGTATTAAGATGGCCGGGGGCAGTAAAGGGGCAGGCTGTTCATTTAGCAGTCTCACAGCCTGGGGATACAGACTGTGAGACATTCTGGTGGTCCTGGTGCGAATAGATCTATACCTTCTTCCAGAGGGTAGCAGGTTGAAGAGGCCATGTGCTGGGTGGTGTGGATACATATGACTGTGAGAAATTCTGGTGGTCCTGGTGCGAATAGATCTATACCTTCTTCCAGAGGGTAGCAGGTTGAAGAGGCCATGTGCTGGGTGGTGTGGGTGGTGTCTGTCCTTCAGGATGTTGCGTACTTGTTTTAGGCAGCGAGCTGTGTACATGGCACTCATCTCTGGGAGTATTGTCCCTGTAATTTTCCTTGACGTTTTAACCACTCACTGGAGGGCCTGTTGGTTCGCTTTAGTGCAGCTAGCAAACCACACTAAAAACCTGTATGTTAGGACACTGCTGATGGCACAATTGTAAAAGTTTACCATTGATTTTTGCGGAAAGTTTGCACATTTTAGTTTCCTTAGAAAGAAAAAACGTTGTTGGGCATTTCCGACTGTAGAAGCAGTGTTAATGTCCCAGCATAGATCTTCTGTTATAGTCACCCAAGTAAAATATACACTAACTGGAAATGTGGATTACTGATAGTTTTAATATATTTTTTATTAGTTCCATTGAAGAACTGACAGCCCACTTAAAGTGCCCAGACATCACAAATAAGCCTGGGACGTCTTGCGGGTTCCATGGACCATCAAATAGAGACATCTTCGCTTCGAGCAGGGTTGTGACTTTGTTTATTTTTCAATATCAAGTCTTTTGTGCTTTTCAGCACTTTCCTCCCTCTGCTGCTTGTTCCGCCGTCTCTTCAGCTTTTCAGCCGACCGCGTCTTCTGCGTCTTTTGCTCAGTCTCTCTCACTCCTCCAGCACTCCGGGCTCTCCACCTCCTTTCACCCTGTCGTCCTCGGCCGCCGCCTTCTTAAACACCGCGAGGGGATCATCAGCTGATTGTGACCAGGTGCGCGATCCCCACACCTGGTCACGATTGCCTCGCCGCTTGCTCGCCGCTTGCTCGCCGCTTGCTCGCCGCTTGCTCGCCGTCCCCGCCTCCTCGCCGCCATCCCGGAGCGGGCCTCAGCGCAACACGCCCGCCGTCGGTCCTCCGGCCCCGCCTTCCCACAAAGCCGTTTGGATGATACGATGCCATTAGTTTACAAAATATAAGGTTTTAAAAATAATTTCATCTCTAAAATGTTCAAAAGCAAGAGATGCATTTGGTTTCACAAACGATTTCCTAAATATTCATGAAGAGGTGCTTGTAAGTCATATTTCGCATATTTAACTAATGTATCTATAAATCAGGGTAAACTGCCATTGACATGGAAGACTGCAAGAGTTACCTCCGTTTTTAAGGCTGGTGATAACACCAAACAAGAGAACTATCGACCAGTAAATATTTTACCAATCGTCTCAAAAATAGCGGGAAATGGGTTGCCACACAGATACTTGAACACCAAAGCGGTGGACATAGCCCTCTTCATCCAATGCCATTTGGTTTCCGTAAATATCACTCTCCAGAAACAGCTATCTCTTAGTTTCTTGAGAATGCAAAAAGCCTTTTAGATCAGGGTGGCTATGTAGGTAACTTTTTTTGGATTTAAAATGGGCTTCTGATACAATAGATCATGGATTGCTTCTTTCTAAATTAACTAACTTCAACTTCTCCAGTCATGCCCTTTGCTGGATGAAATCGTAGACAACAAGCTGTAAAAATAGGAAATTCACAGTCATCGTATCTTACTTGCTCTGCTGGAGTCCCACACGGCTCAATACTAGGCCCACTTTTATTCAGTCTCTATGTCAATGACCAACCCAATGTGTGTTCAACTGTCAAGATTCAGATGTATGCAGATGATACGGTGTTATATACTCATGCTAAAACTTAAACAATAAGCTGCTGCAATACTTTCTGGAGCCATGGTCCCATTTCTCCAAAAGTCCTGTCTACATCGTAATACAAAAAAAACTTTGTATGTTTTCGAAAGACCTACAACCATCTGTTTTAGTCATGGATAAATGTTCGGATGCATTGGACTATTTTAAGTATCTAGGTGTGGTCTTTAATTCAAACCTATCTTTTAAGTATCATGTGAAGAACATTACAAGTATCATCAAATTCAACTTATCAAATTGTAATCTTATAAGACCTTTTTTGACTTTGGAATCAGAAAACGTGTATATGAATGTCATGTTTTTTACACATATAAACTACTGTTATACGACTTGGTTTTATGTAACACAGGGGCACTAATATCCCACCAAGTCTCTCTTTAAGAAGACATTAAACATTTTAGACAGAAAGCCTCTTCACTTCATTATTGTAATATTCTTAGCAAGTATACTTTAGATTTGGATAACTATTAGATATTTCTAAATGTATGTTTTTTATTTAGGGTTGCCTCTCCACCCCTACAAGTTTTTATAACGAAAGAAAAACTACAATCGAGTCAATACTTGAGCGCTAACCAGGGTTGATTGTAACATTGAACATCGTAGGACTAAATTTAGACAAATGGTTGTCTCAGTTAGAGGCACACATGCATGGAACACACTACCAGTTCATATTAGGAACTGTGTCAACTAAAACTCAACCTAATGGGAACAACGACAAACATTGGAAGGGACCACAGATGTGGGGATCCCCCCCGATTGACCGGTGCAATGGATGCCGAGTGGATACAGTTAATAATGTGAGAGTCTAGTCCATAGTGGGGCTAGCAGGGGATCCTTTTGAATGTAGGAACGTCAGGGAGCAGAGACGTCACCGACTGATGCATAAGGAGTGGTCACCCCAGGTCCCGACTTCATTTGCAAGTCCAGTCCATTGGGAGACTAGCAGGGGATCATCTTGAATGGTCATTCAGCAGCGCAGAGACATCACCAACTGATGCAAAGGGGAGTGGCCCATCCTGGGTCCCGACTTTGAACAGCTAGCGATATTACAGCGATGAAAGCAGGCTGTTTTAGTAACACTCTTTATGTGTAACTCATATGAGAGAATTGGGTCTAAGATAATACCCAGATTCTTTACTGAGTTGCTTTGTGTAATTGTTTTGTTGTCAAATGTTAAGGTGGTATTATTAAATAGGTGCCGGTGTCTAGCAGGACCGACAATCAGCATTTCCGTTTTCTTAGCGTTAAGATGCAAAAGGTTGCTGGACATCCATTGTTTAAATTTAATTTAGACATGCCTCCAGGTGACTACAATCTGGCGTGTTGGTCAGCTTTAGGGGCATATAGAGTTTGGTGTCATCAGCATAACGGTGAAAGCTGACACTGTATTTGCATATGATGTCACCTAGTGGCTGAAGAGTGCAGGGCCAATAACCGAACCTTGTGGAACGCTGCAGGTTACCTTGACATACTCCGAGGTCATGTTGTCATGGGAGACACACTGCATCCTGTCAGTAAAATAGGAGTTAAACCAAAAAAAGGCTAAATCTGACATACAAATACGTGTTTTGTTACGTTGTAATGGAATATCTGATCGATGGTATCGAAAACAGCGCTAAGATCAAGTAGCAGCAACATGGATGACGCATCAGCATCCATAGTTAGCAATAGATCATTAGTCATTTTTGCAAGTTCTGTCTCCGTAGAGTGATTTGTCCTGAAACCGGACTGAAAGGGTTCAATGATTTTTAGATGCTAAGTGTTCATTTAGCTGCTGTGCAACAATTTTTCAAGGATTTTCGAGATAAAGGGAAGGTGGGACACCGGCCGGTAGTTTACCATGAGGTCAGGATCGAGGTTAGGTCTTTTGAGCAGAGGACAAATAACCACTTTTTTGAATGGTAGGTAAACAGTACCAGAGGAAAGTGATAAGTAAATAATATTTTGCACTGATGGCCCTAATATTACAAACAGCTCCTTGATAAGTTTCCCAAGAAGTGGGATACAGAATGTGGGATTTACAATATTAACTCTGAACAATAAATTGCTGAATATTTTAAATATATGAAGGTTGCTATTCTGCTGCAGACCACCTCTTTCATCGACATCTTTTATAATCAAGCAAGAGCAACAAATATGCAACGAACACAACAAAAAATAACAACAAAAGGATAAAAAAGCATCCACTCATTCGATATAATATCACGTAGTGTGTTGTTCATCAATTAATGACCAAACTTTGTCTTATGAACGAGCTTACGCTCAAAAATGTATGCCTCCCTCCATGAATGCATCCAAACATGTCTTCTTCATTACGTTTACCTGAACGTCATTATCAAGCACCATCTGCTAGTCACATTCTGTATCACAGTCAGTTTATCGGCACATGATGACACGTAGAAATCCTATGTCACACAAAAGTGCAGATTCTAACCATTGTAATAATTTCTGTAGTTTGAAAATACCCAGCGGGCCGCATTGAAATGTTAATTAAATTGTATTATACCAAGGTAGCCCAGTTTACTGCCTTTTTTATGCTGTTTTCAACGACCCTTGTCACGTGACTTCAAACTTGACACCTTATTGGCTGGTTCTGAGACACGCTTGATTGCTCTAGTCTTAATTTGCCAGAAGTGAGTTTTCTGAAGAAGCAAATTTTTCAGCACTGAATTTGTATACATTGAATGTGTTTTCAATGAAATTATCAGCATAATTAGATGTAAAAAAAAAATGCAGTTAAGAAAATTAAAACGCAACAAATTCAGTTACAAAAATTCAGTGTCAAAAACTTTTGTGCTAAAGACACACATTAACCTCCATACACTCAATAAACGATAAAAGGATTGATCGAAGCAACGTAATATAAATGACATTTTTTTTGTAATCGATTAATCGTTGCAGCCCTAATTTCCCCTCTACCTTGATACTAAGATCATCCATGTAGACTTTGTACATGCGCAGATGGATAGTACCTTTTTTTTCCTTTTGCAAAATGGCCCAGGGTTTCAAAGATTAAGCAGAGGCTATTTGGACCAGAGGATCACCATGTTGGTCATCCTCATTTTACAGCATGTATTCCCACAAAATTCAAATGTGTCATTCCTATGAGTTTATTTCACAGTCTTACATTTTTTTTTAAATATATTTTTTTCCATTAAAACAGATGACCCACTTTGTCGTCTTTGGTTTGAAGGGAGCTTTGTTCACATTTGTTATATCCTTTTAAGTATGATGCAATTTTCCATGTTTTCTATGACAAGCTGACAAGACAACTTATTAATTTTGGTCCTGACCTTGTCATTTGAACACATCACTAATGGCTTGACATGAGTCTCTGAAAAGGGGTATTTACGGTATTTGGTTTGTTTTGCTACCAAAGACCATTTTGTTAAAGAAAATCTGAAATAGATTTTGAATATGATTTGACAAAATACTTGTATTTTCCCCTTGAATATATGAGTGTTGTGCTATGGTGGCAATGAAAAAAAATCCTCCTAAATGAATGATCATTGTATTTTGTATCTTGTATTTTCTTTCAGTTGTCCCTCGGCGATGAACAGAGTGAAGTGGCGCGGAACAGCAATGAGTCCAAGGAGCTTGTGTACTTGGTTCATATTTACTGCCAGGTGAGTCCTCTTGACTGCACTGGGTCATCATGAAGAAGTACTGACACACACACACACACTTTAATATACACAACCAGAGCTTTACAGTCTATCCAAATGATTTCTACTTAAATTGTGCCAATAGTCTGAAATAAGGATGTCCCGATCAAAGATTGAAATTGGATATTGGTCATAAAAAACCCCTATGCCTAAGCCATTGGCTTGCATCTAAAATATCTGATACAAGCGCCTTTACTTGTGCAAAGCTGGGCAGCTAGGTAACATTTCGATGTTCTCCAATAAACACACATAGTTGGTCTTTCCTTGTATTTTAGTGAAGTCACTTGCAAAAGGTAAACATGGCAGCTTCACAACAGCTAAACACACCATAGTACAAAGATAGACATAGAGTACAGTAAATAAATGTGTCAATGTAAACAAGTATCAAATAAATATAGTTGCATATTGCTTACACGTACAAAGTCTACAAGGCAGAAGCATATTAGAAAGTATCCAGTAACAAAGGTGTCCGCATAATTCAACCTACTGCGTCATGAGCTTGCTTAACATCATAAATTATTGTGGCCATTAGGTGTCACCAAAAAAACCTACCATTGTTCTCTGTTTGACTAATTTCACTTGATCAAAACTTTGTCAACATTCCACACTACAAAATAATAAAAGTACATTCGGAGCAATATTGATATCAGTCAATATATTAGTATTGTATCAGAAGTGAATAAGTTAGGACAGCCGTAGTCTGAGTTACCGATTTACGAGTACCCTCATCAACTTTAACAGACCTTAATTGGTATCTGGGTTATTAATTATAATGATGGACAGTTTCTGAAGTCCCAAGCGTTCAAACAGCATCTATTAGCTCCTGTATGATTATTCTTATTTATAGTATGCTCAATGTTTACCCTACCATTATATTAGACAGTCGAGTTATTTTTTTACATTATATTCTATATTTCTATACATATATTCTATATTTCAAAACGGATCTTTGTGTTTTTTCTCATTTATTAGTATCAACATTTCAGCTTTTTCAATATTAGGCACATTTTGCTCTCTGTATTTATTTATTTTATGTGTACAATGTGCCCCAGGCCTCTAAAAAAACAAGTCACAGTCATAAAACCAACAAATACTACCACACTTTGGAAACTTGAGGTTTACATAATTCTCCTGGAAGGAAAATTGTTACAAAATGATGGCTGTGCGTACGTCAACAGAACTCCTGGTTTCTAAAACCATTCTGTGCATACTTCTACACACTCTTCTAATTTTAAATCACACCTGCAGTGTATTGTGCGTATAAGAATTCCTCATAACCCCGTACATTTTATTCTGCTGACTATGGATGGGCAATATGGCCTAAAACAGGGGTCACCAACCCGGTGCCCGCGGGCACCAGGTCGCCCGTAAGGACCAGATGAGTCGCCCACGGGCCTGTTCTAAAAAAAATAAAAAAAATATTTTTTTTTTTTTTTTTTTTTTTTTAAATTAAATCTACATAGAAAAAACACAAGATACACTTTCAATCAGTGCATCAACCCAAACAACCTCCCCCATGCACACGCATCCACACCCACTCACACAAAAGGGGTTATTTCTTTCTGCTACCAATATTCTGGTTCCCACAACATAGACAACACATCTGCAGTCCCTGAAGCACACATGATTGTATAGGCTGCTGGTCCACTAACATTTTCATTAATTACTATTTTTTATGTATTTATTTTTATATTGTTTTACTTTCTTTTTTATCCAAGAAAATGTTTTTTATTTATTTATCTTATTTTATTTTATTTTTTAAAAAAGGGCCTTATCTTCAACAGACCAGGTTGTCAATGAAATTAGATTTGTTTAAAGGGTTTTTTAAACCAGGCCCAGTCCAGATAATGTCCAAGTCGGACTCAGCAACACACACCTTCCTTCATGTACACAGAAAAAAATTAGGGAACACAACAGATTGCATATAATTTATAAACAAAATTACATTTTCAAAATAAGCATTTATGTACAGTCCAGATTATGTCCAGGTCACTCAAATTAGGGAACACAACAACAGATATCATATAATCTATAAACATAATTATACTTTCAAAATAAGCCTTTGAGGACTTCTCATCTTTTTTTAAATTTTTTTTGGCATCATTATCGTTTTCAACCATGTAACTTTCTAAAGTTAGAAAATACTGAATAAATGTTTTAAAGAAAGTAATACTAAGTGAATATCTGTTTTTGGCCTTAAAAATAAACATTTTACAGAATACTATAATTCAATTGACTAAATCATGATTGTCAATGAACTCTCCTAAAATAAGAGAAACCACATTAAGCTTCATAAACAAACCAATCCTTAAACACATTTTTTGAACTTCCACCCAAAACAAAGACACAATATGACAATACCAAAACAAATGCAGGGTGGATTCAGGCTCTTGACAACAAAATAGGCAATCATCTGACTCTGTCATATTCCATAATTTTAACATTTTCCCTGTGGGTAAGAAGTTATAAATAATTTTAATTTGAAAATAACGATTTTGCACATCGATAGTGGTTTTATAGATTAGTTTGAATATGGCATCCCATGGCAACGGGCAGTCAAAAAAGTCCTCCCATTTTCCATTTGTGTTGTATGAGGCAGCCTTCAAAGATTTCTTTATTAAATAAAAATTATATATTTTTCTATTTATTTTAGTTCCTTTTTGCCAACTAGAATTTCTTATTAGAGGTTTACAAACTAATAATTTAGTAGTTCCATAATTAATTATTTGTTTCCATCTTTTCCCAATTACTCCAGTTAGTTGATAAAATGAAAAGCTTGAGCAAGCATCACCATACATAGCTCTAAATTCATCATACTTCATAATTTTACCATTCTCATTGATAATATCATTGACAAAAATGATTCCTCTTTCAAACATATTTTTCCAAAAGAAAGGCTTTCCATCTATTACAATATTAGAGTTCATCCATATTAACTGCTGCAAAATATCGTCTCTTTTTTCTGGCACATAAAATTGAAAACACCACTATGAGTGGATTGTTTCCTTTATGAACCCCGCCATGTTTCCCAGCAGACAATCTGGGGGGGGGGGATCACTTGTAAAAAAGGATACAATTTCTTTTGATACAGTACATGTTTTTTGTCCAACAGGACATTTGTGTACCACTCAATGTTTAAATACATCTTTAGAACGATTGATGCTTTTAAAGACAGACACATAGCTTCAAGGTTGAGAAGTTTCAGGCCCCCATATTCATACTCTTTGTACAAAACCTTTCTTTTAATCTTTTCTGGTTTGCCGTTCCAGACAAAATCGAAGACCCTCCGCTCATAAATCTTAAAAAAGTTTTGTGATGGAGCTGGTAATGACAAAAACAAATAAATAAATTGAGGAATAATTAACGAGTTGGCAATAGACATTTTACCATACAAGGTTAGGGATTTCCCTTTCCATAATTGCATAATTTTGTCCAGCTTTCTTAGTCGATTATCATAATTTACTGAGCCTAGATCTTCCAGATTTTCTGGGACAACAACACCAAGTATGTTAACTGGTCCATCTGTCCACAAAACAGGCACTTTGCATTCCATTCGAAAGGACGTTCCCTTTAGATTTCCGATCCTTAACATTTTACATTTATCATAATCAAGCTTAAGGCCAGATTGCTGTGAAAACATGTCCAAAAGATTAAGAAGGTTCCGCAAACAATGAGGAAAAATCTTATCTTTGTGAATCAGCCTTTTCTGACATGAACTTCATCAAGAACAAACACAGAACACGCCTCACTGATGCACATCTGCAAGACTCACTCAGAGTTGCAGTGTCAAGTTACACACCAGAGTACAACACACTAGTTAACAGCATGCAATACCAGGCTTCCCACTAACTGACAAAGAAACAGATAACAGATTTGGTGTCCAGTTCAAAGTGTGACATGATTTAAAAATTTGAGAGTTTACTTTTGTATTTTACATGAGTTATTATTTGTACAAACATGGTGCAAAGTAATTCATGATTTATTAAAAAATGTTAGTTGCTAGCTAGTTAAAATGGGATATTGTGATTTCACAAGACTGTCTTAGAAGTGATCATTTGAAAATGTTCAATTTGAAAAATGTGCACTTAGAGAAAATATAAAAATAAAGTGTTGCATATTGATATTTGTCTGTTTCTATATATATTTATTGTGAGAAATCATTAAGATGATCAGTGTTTCCACAAAGATAAATATCATTAATTATTAATAATAACAGAGTTAAAGGTAAATTGAGCAAATTGGCTACTTCTGGCAATTTATTTAAGTGTGTATCTAACTGGTAGCCCGTCGCATTAATCAGTACCCAAGAAGTAGCCCTTGGTTTCAAAAAGGTTGGAGACCCCTGGCCGAAAATCTATTTGGGGATTTTTATCGCGGCCTTCTGCGATAATATTATGTGTCACAATACAATATTTGATATATAAATGATAAAATAACCATTTCAAAACAGGTTACAAAGAATCCTAATTTAGCTGCTGACACATACAGTTAGATATTGCAGCATTTCCAGTTGTTATTTTGTCAATACTGATCTACTTGCTACTTTACTGTTAACGTCAGGTTAATTTCTGTTGTAACATGTTTCTATTTACACTTCTGTTTTCCACTGCTGTTAAAATTCAATAATCGACTATTTTTCTGTTGTTTGGATACTTTACGTTACGTTTTTGGTGATACTACAAATTTGGGTATCGATCCAATACCAAGTAGTTACAGGGGCAGCATTGGTCATACCAATGCTGATAAAAAGGTGAAAGGATGAAAGGTGATGGACGCAAAATGAAGAAGTGTTGTATGTGAGAGGAAAAGACAGAGACAGATCTGTGTGCACGAGAAAGAATGAGTCGGAATTTTCCTTGTTAGCACAAAATTGGCAAAAAAGTTAAAAACACCGGAACATTCGGTAATAATTTTTTATAGCGCACCGAAGATATGAGTCCACAATATCAGTTTTCATGCAAATGTTCAATCACTGTTGCCTTATCTCCAACAATAATTTGTGCATTTCAAGCACAACGTCTGCTCTCCTGTGCTCAGGGACCCTCCTCTGTAAAAGCTGACCAATCACAGCCTTTTGGTCCGCGTCACCGCTGACGCAGAGCCAAGATTTTTCGGAGGTGTACGTATGAGGCTGCAGCGCAAGACCGCGTTGTCTATGCAAGAGAGTACATACCCGCTTTAGAAGTGGATTTGCATAGTGGAGGGTCATTAGCTCGAACGCTACAGTGCATTAAGGACGCACTTGTTCGCTTGCAGGACACAGCGAGAATGTGTCATCAACTTGCATTATCGCGATATAAGAATAGTATTATAAGCTCTATCCTTGACCAAATTTATAACATATACATCGTATATCCTCTATGTCGCGCAACTCTGCTGCTGACATAACTTTTTGTTGCACAGGAACCTTTATAAATAAGGCTCCAGGTGTTTATGAGCTGTATTAAGAAACTAAGTTACAATGCCTACGTCAAATCCATTTTTGGCAGTCCAAATGTATTCATGTCAGCCTGCCATGAATAAATAAAATAAATAAGTTCATGGAAAACACTGACATTTTTTATGAACACTAACAAACAGATCCATTCCAGCTGCTCAGCTCCTGCAAAATTTTGGATTTTTTTTTTCTTCAGTCGTTTCCATTTACAGATGGTATTCCTTTTCCTCGTCCTTGGCAATGACACACAAGTATGTGGCTCTGGAAATTCTGTCAGCTTCAGACATTGGAAAATTGCTCAAACCCATCCAGTAATTTTGAAAAAAGAGGCAAAAACTGCGAGTTAAATTCAGAGTTTAAAAAGAGAAGGTTGCACAGCACAGTGAAAACAGTTTATTTCCACAGACCCAGTAGTGAAGGGTGGCTGTATTGGCAGTGTGAAAGTGGGGCAGTACAGTATAAAGTGCTCTGTGAGCCCATAGAGACGTTTCAGCCCTGTCTGGCACAGCCAGCTGTAAACACCACAAAAATCAGTGGGCCGAGCTACAATCCCAGCGCACAGATCTTGGCCACAGTACACACAGATCTTTTTAGGCCAAATCAAAGTAAAATACTTTTCCGCCATAAGTTTCTCTCATTTGGTTTGGCAGTTTGGAACTTTACTCTCCAAACTTTAGAGTGAACAGAAAAGTCTTGGGCTTTTGTCTGTGACGTTACATTAAATATGATACATTTTGGGGTTGCTCTTGCGCTATTCTCTCCTAATCGCTGGCATCGCTACAAGAGCTGAGTAAGCAGATTGTGTTCATTGTAAGTAGAAGCATCTCTGCAGACACCAATAGAAGAAAATGCCTGGAGCATGGGATTATCCCGATAATGGGATCGGATCAGGGGCCGATGTTTGTCTTTTTTACTGAGCGGCTGATGAGTTGCCGAGTTCAGCCGATGGAAACCACAGCCATGTCCAAACATGCTAAAGATTGTACTCAGGTGAAATAGTCCTTCAAAAGGAATGAACGCTCTGGGAGACACAGTTACATTTTCATATTGTTACAGACATGCAGGAGTTGCATGAATTCCAAGAGGGTGCAAGTCTTGCCAGAACACCAGCTCCAATTTAAGAGGAAGTTGCATGGAATGTGTCGTCTATCCAAAGTGCAAAGCTGTTTCTAAGATACTAATCCTCACCACCACAGCGGGAAAAATATGTTTCTTCCATGTATCATTACCACTGGAGGACTAGAGGAAAATGAATGGCTAAGCATGCTACACACATGTACCTAGCAGGACGACACAAGAAGCTAACCGCTAAAGCCTTAATTTAAAGTATGGGGGATCGATCCAGATGTCGATGCTATCGCTACCTAAATTAGTGTCAGTATGTAAGCATTACTAACGTGATTAGATCGATACTGTTATTTTTCCGTCTTCATTACGAACTCTTTTTTTTTTCTGGTCATTGTTCTTGTTTAAAAAGTCAGGGCGTAAGTGTCTGAATACAGGGAGGCTTTGAGGGCACAACCCAAATGATTTAAATGAGAGCCAATAGTAGTTTTTGCTTTTGTTTAGTTTTTGTGTACTAGCTACTTTATTTTTTATTTTTTTATATATTTAGCATTCAATACCACACATGTATTCCATCAATACTGTCGAATTCTAAATGTATTAAGATAAGCTTTATAAAAATGTGTTATTGTGTTTACTTTAGTTCTATGTAAAACTGCCTAGAGGTGGCAATCTTTAGGCAACTCACGATTCGATTAAAAATCGATTATTGATGCATCTTTAATTTATGATTATTGATCCAATTTTACGTTTCTTTTCGTTTCACTAAATAAACGTTTATCACTTGCAACTATAAAAAACAGTGCATTTGTTATAAGAAACAGTTAAATTAATTTCCATCACATTTATTAAATTAATGGAAATGTGTTCAAAACTGGAACCTAAGTGCCCTATAATAAAGGAGCTGGTCATATGTCTTGGTGAGGGGGTCCACTGTAGCCAGCCAAATTTTAGAACTGTCTGCATTACTCTATTTTCAATAAATGAATCGATTATCGATTATTGACCATCACTAATCGATTTTATAATCGCCCATGTTCGAAATACGATGCATCTAAAAATCTATTATTTCCCCCACCTCGAATCAATATACATTAATTAAAGATGCATCAATAATCGATTGTTTATCAAATCCAAGCTCCTGAATTGTAATCATAACCAAATTGTGAGGTGCCCAAAGATTCCCATCTCTAGTATTAAAACATGCTCTACATTACACAGCCCTGTGTTATGTTTCCCTATTCATTTCAAAGAGCGATTTAGATTTTTATGTCATAACCTCAGTCTAGTAACGATATCTTCCTATTTCCTCGTTCTATTACCTCCCTGTATTACTCCCACACTCCTCTGGACTTTGTAATACTGCTTACCTTTTCTTTCTATATTCCAATTATCCTGCCATTTTTTTATTGACTTTTCCACACATTTACCACACTTCCAGCTTTATTCATTCTTAAGATTTTCAGAACTATTTCATGTATTGAATCCTGTCTTGTTTCTGAAACTATATGTTATGCCCACTGCTGCAGTCTGAGCACACAACTCTTCTTACTTTATTTTCCTCAGTCCGTTTAACTGCAATGTAAAGTGCTATTAATTCTCCCGTAAAAAAACGATAACTTGTCACAAATGTTTTTATTCTAAACTATGTTTTCTTGTGGAATAACTGCTGAATGTCCTACTTTATGTATAGTTTTAGATGCATCTGTATATATTTTTACATATTCTGAATACTTTTCATCAATATATTTTTCTATTTGATAATGCTTTAAAAAGAAAAAAGAGAAATTGAAAAAATAAATGAATATAAAACATAATAAATAATAAACATAATATAACGGGAAAAAAAGACAAATTGAAAAAACAAATGAATATAAAACATAATAAATAATAAACGTACTATAACGGAAAAAAAAGAGAAATTGAAAAAATAAATGAATATAAAACATAATAAATAATAAACATAATATAACGAAAAAAAAGAGGAATTCAAAAAAATAAATGAATATAAAACATAATAAATAATAAACATAATATAACACAAAAAGAAGAGAAATTGAAAAAACAAATGAATATAAAACATAATAAATAATCAATAATAAACATAATATAACGGGGGAAAAAAGAGAAATTGAAAAAATAAATGAATATAAAACATAATAAATAATAAACATAATATAACGAAAAAAGAAGAGAAATTGAAAAAATAAATGAATATAAAACATAATAAATAATAAATAATACACATAATATAACGAAAAAAGAAGAGAAATTGAAAAAACAAATTAATATAAAACATAATAAATAATAAACATAATATGACGCGGGAAAAAAGAGAAATTGAAAAAATAAATGAATACAAAAAATGTGTGGAAAACAGTATACTGAGTTTTTCACTTTTTTTTTTTACTTATTTGTTTATCATATTTCTCTTTTTTATTACATTATGTGTTTTATCCTGTATATAATAAAACAAAAAGAGAAATCAAATAAATAGATAAATCTAAAAAAATGTGGGGAAAACTTAGTATACTGAGTTTTTCACTTTTTTTTTTACTTATTTGTTTATCATATTTCTCTTTTTTATTATATTATGTGTGCGCACGCAATTTATTCATCAAATTCACAAAATAATAATCACAGCATCTTCCAAATTGAACATAGTTACAAAACAATATCACATTTCAAAGTCATTATTGCAAATTAATGTTCATAATGTTCATGACACATTAATTCCAATGCACAACAGAGCTTGATAATCGTGTCAGAGCCTGATTTAAAGCGTCAGGATCACATCAAAGCATAATAAAGTTCAATAAAGCGTAATAAAACTTATCAAAGCATGATTTAAAGCGTATCAAAGCGGCATCAAATCGTGAGGAACGGTAATTCGTCCCCCCAAAGCGGCAACTAATTCGTATCAGAGCGTATCAAAGCATAACATTACTTCGGAGATCGGGATATTCGTGGAAAAATTGACAAAAATGACAGCGCTTTGCTCGCCGCTTTAAAGCGCGGCAAGCGCCGTTGGTGTGAACCAGGCATAAGTGACTCACGAGTTCAACAAAATATTTTAGTTTTTCCAATTACAATATTTGTTTTCAAATATAGCCATCATATCTCCTGTGTTTATGAAATATCTTATCGTGGTGAAGTGGAGAGATTTTCTCAAGCCAAGCAAAACATTGAACTAATGAAATGAACTATGGATGCTGTCATACATTCTTGAAATGGCTAATATTGCTATGGTTAAGATATTTTCTCCATAAAAACAATGAACTATTGATGCTGTGGTACGGTCATGAAAAAGAGGTGTGGTTTTACATTTATAGCAGTGGTCCCCAACCACGGGCCACGGCCCGGTACCGGTCCGTGGATTGATTGGTACCGGGCCGCACAAGAAATTTTAAAAAATTAAAAATATATTTTTTAATTTTTTTTAATTTTTATTAAATCAACATAAAAAACACAAGATACACTTACAATTAGTGCATCAACCCAAAAAAACTCCCTCCCCCATTTACACTCATACGCACAAAAGGGTTGTTTCTTTCTGTTATTAATATTTCTGGTTCCTACATTATATATCAATATAGATCAATACAGTCTGCAGGGATACAGTCCGTAAGCACACATGATTGTATTTTTTTATGACAAAAAAAACAATGATACCAAATTCCTTGACCCAGCCACACACAAATACGTTGTATACCTCCATGCTTTTCCAAGTTTTCATCTGTTTTGTCATGTAGAATGGCGTCTGGAGCACATGATAGTTTGAAATGTTTGGGAACTCCACCGACGAATAATATTTTATCACTGGACAAATCTTTTCCTTTTTGATAAAGTATAGGGATCTATTCCAATGCATAGTTGGATTTATTGCTCATATCTGTTTTTGCAGGAATATATAGCCCTGTTGTGTACTCAGCTGCTTGCTGTCTAACTGCCATTTTAGCTTGGTTGACCACCACTGGTTTTCACTTACGGGAATACATAATTTGTCGGAATACAAGCAATACTATTTAAAATGTATTTATTTTATCATGTTTATTTTCATTTTAGAAATGTATTGGATAATTACCCTTTTGTAGTTTGTTTCATTTGAAAAACAATAACCAGAGTTGTTTACACAAGTAGTTTGTCTTTTGTTCCCTTACTGTACCTATAATGAATATAACTCTGACCTTAAAATCGAGGCACATGCTCAACCGTGATTATGGCTGACCACAATGTAACCAGTTCCTTCTTAATGTGTGCTGCACTACACCTAATATTAAAGAAAACTAGACTAAATAATTACTGGTGTTCTGTTTTGACTCACTCAGTCTTTTTGTCTTTTTTAAGAGTCGAAGCTGGATTGTGAAACGCAGTTATGAGGATTTCCGCGTCTTGGACAAGCATTTGCACCTGTGCATCTATGATCGACGCTTCTCACAGCTGCCGGAGCTTCCTCGACATGACAGCTTGACTGATCAACCTGAAGTGAGCTCTGACAACACACATGAAAAGCGAATGATCAAAGAATAATAGCTGATAGTCAGAATGGTAGAACTTGCTGGTAGAGGATTATGTGGTAGTAGATATGTTAGTTATGTTGGTTTTCTTCCGTGTTAGTCCGTTTCCCAGATGTTGCTGGCTTACCTCTCTCGACTTTCCACCATCGCTGACAACAAGATCAACTGTGGGCCTGCACTCACATGGATGGAGGTACGCATACACTGTCCTTATCTTTAAAAGCACCTATTACGTTTCCTAATTACTGAGTTAGTTCAACTGAACTCAGACTTTTAAAGTACATGCAAACCATCTGAAATTGAAAAAATTATTTAATTGAAATAGTTGTTCTTCGGTTTATGAAGGAGTGTTCGCTCTATTGTTTTTATTACTTATACCGAACAGAATAGAGTAGACTTCTGCCAGGTCCTACATTCAAAAACTAAAAAAAAAAATGTTTTAAATGTCCTGAATCCAGACAGTGGTGCGGATCACCCCCAATATATAATGACTTGTTCCTTATCCAATTTCTGACATTTCCTGAAGGTTCATTCAAAATCTGCCCATGACTTTGTGATCTATCTATAGCGGAATAAAATAAATTATCTATGTGGGTGGAGGCATGGCCATACACACACAGGGAAATTGAGGCTTGTAACGTAAATGTAAGGTAATGTAGTAGAAAATGTCCGAATCACCAGTTCCCTATTCCATTTTGGACACTTCCTGAAAGTTTTGTGAAAATCCGCCCATAACATTTTAAATTATGTTGCAAACAAACAAACTCCAACTATTACATAACCTCCTGGCTCAGGTAATTATAACTAAATTAAGCTACAGTAAAACACTGACGCTGTATTCAGATCACATGAAGTACATATGAAATAAAGTAAAAAAAAAAGTTCAATACACAAATTTAAAGGCCTACTGAAACCCACTACTACCGACCACGCAGTCTGATAGTTTATATATCAATGATGAAATCTTAACATTGCAACACATGCCAATACGGCCGGGTTAACTTATAAAGTGCAATTTTAAATTTCCCGCCACACTTCTTCCGGTTGAAAACGTCTAGATATGATGACGTATGCGCGTGACGTTAACTGTTGATACGGAAGTATTCGGACCCATTGAATCCAATACAAAAATGCTCTGTTTTCATTTCATAATTCCACAGTATTCTGGACATCTGTGTTCGAGAATCTTTTGCAATTTGTTTAATGAACATGGGAGACTGCTAAGAAGAAAGTTGTAGGTGGGATCGGTGTATTAGCGGCTGACTGTAGCAACACAACAAGGAGGATTTACTTAGATAGCAGACGCGCTAGCCAGCGCTAGCCGCCAACCGCATCTGTGATCGGGTGAAGTCCTTCGTCGTGCCGTCGATCGCTGGAACGCAGGTGAGCATGGGTGTTGATGAGCAGATGAGGGCTGGCTGGCGTAGGTGGAGCGCTAATGTTTTATCATAGCTCTGTGAGGTCCGGTTGCTAAGTTAGCTTCAGCGTCGTTAGCAACAGCATTGTTAAGCTTTGCCAGGCTGAGAATTATTAACCGTGTAGTTACATGTACATGGTTTAATAGTATTGTTGATCTTCTGTCTATCCTTCCAGTCAGAAATGTATGTATTTTGTTTCTATCTGCATTTGAGCCAGATGCTATCACAATAGCTCAGTAGCTAAAGCAGGGGTCACCAACCTTTTTGAAACCAAGAGCTACTTCTTGGGTACTGATTAATGCGAAGGGCTACCAGTTTGATACACACTTAAATAAATCGCCAGAAATAGCCAATTTGCTCAATTTACCTTTAACTCTATGTTATTATTAATAATTAATTATATTTATCTTTGTGGAAACACTGATCATATTAATGATTTCTCACAATTAATATATATAGAAACAGGTAAATTTCAATATGCAACAATTTATTTTTATATTGTCTCTAAGAGCACATTTTTCAAATTGAACCAAATGATCACTTCTAAGACAGTCTTGTGAAATCACAATATCCCATTTTAACTAGCTAGCCACTAACATTTTTTAACAAATCATGAATTACTTTGCACCATGTTTGTACAAATAATAACTCATGTAAAATACAAAAGTCAACTCTCCAATTTTTAAATAAATCATGTCACACTTTGAACTGGACACCAAATCTGTTTTCTGTTTCTTTGTCAGTTAGTGAAGACCAAGTCTTTAAAATATTTTCTTGGATTTTCAAATTCTATTTGAGTTTTGTCTCTCTTAGAATTAAAAATGTCGAGGAAAGCGAGACCAGCTTGCTAGTAAATAAATAAAATTAAAAAAATAGAGGCAGCTCACTGGTAAGTGCTGCTATTTGAGCTATTTTTAGAACAGGCCAGCGGGCTACTCATCTGGTCCTTACGGGCTACCTGGTGCCCGCGGGCACCGCGTTGGTGACCCCTGAGCTAAAGAGCTTCGCCGATGTATTGTCGTGGAGATAAAAGTCACTGTGAATGTCCATTTCGCGTTCTCGACTCTCATTTTCAAGAGGATATAGTATCCGAGGTGGTTTAAAATACAAATCCGTGAGCCACAATAGAAAAAGGAGAGAGTGTGGGATCCAATGAGCCAGCTTGTACCTAAGTTACGGTCAGAGCGAAAAAAGATATGTTTGCACTGCATTGTAGTCCGTCACTCTAACGTTCCTCATCCACGAATCTTTCATCCTCGCTCAAATTAATGGGGTAATCGTCGCTTTCTCTGTCCGAATCGCTCTAGCTGCGTTGAAAACAATAGGAAAATATGAGGAAGCGAACAACCGACTACGTCACGCTACTTCCGGTAGGGGCAAGGCTTTTTTTTATCAGAGACCAAAAGTTGCGAACTTTATCGTCGTTGTTCTATACTAAATCCTTTCAGCAAAAATATGGCAATATCGCGAAATGGTCAAGTATGACACATAGAATGGATCTGCTATCCCCGTTTAAATAAAACAATTTCATTTCAGTAGGCCTTTAAACAAAGATTGTATTTGTGTGGTTGTCTTGCACACTGGAAGGGGGGAGAAAGGGGCTTATTAGGAGGATGAAGTCTCAATAATGAGACCACTATTCTTCCTATTCAATAGTCCCTATTATAAGAGCAGATCTTTTCATGTGTTCAGCATCTTTATTCCTGATAATGGTCGCAACTGGGGGTGGGCACTAGTGCCAACATAAGCAGTAGTAACCAGACCGAAAGAAAAAGCTATTGGTGTTAAATGAATGCAGACTCAACCACCTGCAACACGTGTTTGATGGTGATATTGTACAAGTAACGTCTTGTAAGTAACAGACAGATGCACACAGAGTGTGGCCCTATGGTCGACCTTAACGTGTCAACAGCAGCCTTCACAACCTCGCTGCAGCGCTAGCCATTAGGCACAACAACACAGGCCTTCCTCATTATGGCCCAATAACGGTTATGGTGAGTAGGATGCATTCACGAAACTCTGGAATTATGAGTGCCAACACTAGCAGGTTGTTTTTTGCAACTTCTCTATGTTCTGTATTGCTGCTGGTTTTGCTGTGGATTGTGTTTCTTATTTTTGAATGTATTACTTTGTTATCATTTTATTTATATAATTGAAGTAGTTTAATCACAGCGTTACAACTTGAATTTCACTAAATTCCATTCAAATTAAAAGGCACTGTTTTAAAATTACAGATTCGGTAATATCGGTTTATATATAAACAATACCCATCCCTAGGCCACGACAGTCCAACGGCTTAGACCAGCAATGCGTTCTTGACAGAGTTTCTATTTACGAACCAGACCGCTTCAGTCAAAGGTTTTAATTCATTCATGGGAGTGCGTCATAACCACAGGACCTTCTGTATTCTCCCAAATTGTTGCTTTAGAATCTAAAGCAACAATTTGGTTCATCTAAAGTTTAGATGAACTCAAGAAATGTTAACGCTTAACACTATAATGTATAATATATAATCCTGTTTAATGTCAGTGTGCTAGACTATCAAATAAATCACTACTATCTTATTTACATGACAACATGTCATTTCTGTCTTGTCTCGACGTTTTCAATTTATCATCTGCTCTTTATTGCGTGCAGAGGAGAGATGGCAAAACTGTAAACCAATAGAATACACTGGACATGTCAGATGCCTTCACACATATTATTCTGTCATCCGCTAAGTTACTAGTTTATAAGATAAAGTAACCAAAACACTTTTAAGTCCTTGTTGCATGTGTCTGCATGCAACATGCAACGCGTGTGATTAATAACAACAAGAAATTAAATTATCGTGTTAACATAATTGAACGATATTTAATCACACTATTTATGTAAACCCGGAAGTCGGTGCTTATTGTTACACGGTGCAGAGATGAGGGATGAGAAGTGGCCAATTTCACTTCAAAACACACTCCGATGGAACTTTAGATAAAACTGAGGTCATTTGACAAACTTCACTTGCACGCTGCAAACTCCACGATGATTGGGTGGGTTACTTATGAGAAAATCCGTGATGATTGGTTAGTTTACGTATGATGAGTCACGATTAGCTAAAGTTCGGGCCAATCAGAGGCAACATAGGGTGGGTCATGACCAGGAAGCAAAATCAAATACATTGCCTGCAGCGGTGGTAGAAACCAAATGAGTTAAGGGTCTTGTTTCTTCTAGTGTGCATCAATAGGCCATTTACCGGTATTTCTATGTAATTGACATTATTTGTAACATTTTATAAATGTTCTGTTTTTTTCTGGCTAACTTGAACGTCCGTGCAGAGCTTTGTAAGTAAACCACTCAGGAAGGAGGAAGGTGATGGGAAAGTGTCAATGCTGCTTAGTTAACACTGGTATAAAAGTTACATAGGATTCCAGTCCTGGCATGAAAATATGTTTCACTTTTATTGATTTCCGTTATGTGAGACACATGTTTTGCACATTGTCATTGCCATTTTGCCACCGTGGTTTGTGTTAAAACAGTAATGTATCCCGTGTTAAAAAGTCTACATTCCAATGTAGAGTATATATTTTGATGTTAAATTGATATTATTACGATATTATTGCCTTTAATATGTTTCCAGTTTCTACCCCCTCATTTTATACATGGTATCACAACTTTGCAAGTTAAAATAAATGTTAAAAAGCCAGACGGAGTGCATGTGAAAGTTTGTGTTTATTATAATAATCAATCAAACTGAGCATTTATTCTCTGCCTATTTGTTTGTTTGAAAGTTGTACATTAAGTTGAGATATATATGTATATATCAGTGGCGTGAGGTGAGGTTAATGTCTGGTGAGGCATGACTGCATCATCACAGTCAGATTTACAAACATATGAACCTGCAGTGCAGGTGTACTTAATGTTGTGTCCCTGCGGTCGTTCGCGGCTCCTGCAGCGCGAGCATTGTTGTTTTTGCACTTTTTGGCTTCTTGTTAAGTGACTTTTTTTGGATGGATTCGGTCTTGCACGTGGAGGGTTTGGGTGTGGGCTTTGGTTGGTGTGGCCGCGGCGCTCCCGTCGGGCGGTGCATTCTGCGGCGGAGGTTCTTGGCACCAGGAGGCGGGGTTATGGGACGAGCCTCACACAGTGTGTCTTCGCAGCAGAGTTTTATGATCGCTCAGCACAAGAAATACGTTACACGCATACAGTTGTTGACAAAATACACTGTACATTATATACCTCAGCTAACTAAACTATGGAAATGTATAATATAATTCATATAGCAATACGGTCTCACTTCACAGCAAGCCAGCAGTTAGCCGAGTCATTGCGCACAATCCATGTTGAGGCACAACGCAGTGACGTGCCTCAACTGGCTGCTGATCACCGCACCGTCTCTTCTCAGTATTTGAACGGCAAATGTGAAAATAAAAATAAAAATAATGTAAAACTGGTGAAGTTAAATGGAAAATAACTTTAGTATAATCACGGGATACATATAACAATTTAAATAATTTGTTTTTCTTTTTACTTTTTTTTTTCTTTCCATGATGGCAGGTGAGGCCGTGCCTCCCCTGCCTCTAGTGACGGCACGCCACTGGTATATATGTAGTGTTGAGCTCCTTTTGCCGTGTAGCTTGTAATGTAGCTTGCTCAAATTCTGTGGGCATAGCTTCCTATGTAGCTTACTACATTTTCCAAGTCACTTGCCCATCACTTGTTTGCTATAATATTGCAAATACTTTAAAAAAAAATGTCCACTCAATTCCTATTATACCTTCTGTCAATAGGTTTTGTGCAAATCAATGACTTGCAGTTCAGTAAAACTTTCCATGATTACATTTTAACAACAAATTTGCATTTGTGTCCAAATACTGGGGTCTCTTCTTAAGCAAATTTTAATAATGCAAGAGAGTAATAAAATGTGATTAATCTTGGAATAATAACAACTCAAGAGCATATATATATATATATATATATATATATATATATATATATATATATATATATATATATATATATATATACAGTATGTATACACATATATATATATATATATATATATATATATATATATATATATATATATATATATATATATATATATATATATATATATATATATATATATATATATATATATATATATATATATATATATATACAGTATGTATACACATATATATATATATATATATATATATATATATATATATATATATATATATATATATATATATATATATATATATATTAGGGGTGTGGGAAAAAATCGATTCGAATTCGAATCGCGATTCTCACGTTGTGCGATTCAGAATCGATTGTCATTTTGAAAAAATCTATTTAAAAAGAAAAAAAGAAATTATTTAAAAAAATTTATTTTTTTATTTTTTATTTTTTTAATTAATCAATCCAACAAAACAATACACAGCAATACCATAACAATGCAATCCAATTCCAAAACCAAACCCGACCCAGCAACACTCAGAACTGCAATAAACAGCAATTGAGAGGAGACACAAACACGACACAGAACAAACCAAAAGTAGTGAAACAAAAATGAATATTATCAACAACAGTATCAATATTAGTTACAATTTCAACATAGCAGTGATTAAAAATCCCTCATTGACATTATCATTAGACATTTATAAAAATACAAATAAAAGAACAATAGTGTCACAGTGGGTTACACTTGCATCGCATCTCATAAGCTTGACAACACACTGTGTCCAATATTTTCACAAAGATAAAATAAGTCATATTTTTGGTTCATTTAATAGTTAAAACAAATGTACATTATCGCAATCAGTTGATAAAACATTGTCCTTTACATTTATAAAAGCTTTTTACAAAAATCTACTACTCTGCTTGCATGTCAGCAGACTGGGGTAGATCCTGCTGAAATCCTATGTATTGAATGAATAGAGAATCCTTTTGAATCGGGAAAAAAAATCATTTTTGAATCGTGAATCGTGTTGAATTGAAAAAAAATCGATTTTGAATGGAATCGTGACCCCAAGAATCGATATTGAATCGAATCGTGGGACACCCAAAGATTCACAGCCCTAATATATATATATATATATATATATATATATATATATATATATATATACTACCGTTCAAAAGTTTGGGGTCACATTGAAATGTCCTTATTTTTGAAGGAAAAGCACTGTACTTTTCAATGAAGATAACTTTAAACTAGTCTTAACTTTAAAGAAATACACTCTATACATTGTTAATGTGGTAAATGACTATTCTAGCTGCAAATGTCTGGTTTTTGGTGCAATATCTACATAAGTGTATAGAGGCCCATTTCCAGCAACTTACACTCCAGTGTTTTAATGGTACAATGTGTTTGCTCATTGGCTCAGAAGGCTAATTGATGATTAGAAAACCCTTTTGCAATCATGTTCACACATCTGAAAACACTTTAGTTCGTTACAGAAGCTACAAAACTGACCTTCCTTTGAGCAGATTGAGTTTCTGGAGCATCACATTTGTGGGGTCAATTAAACGCTCAAAATGGCCAGAAAAAGAGAACTTTCATCTGAAACTCGAATATTGTTCTTAGAAATGAAGACTATTCCACAAAATTGTTTGGGTGACCCCAAACTTTTGAACGGTAGTGTGTGTATATATATATATATATATATATATATATATATATATATATATATATATATATATATATATATATATATGTATATATATATATATATACATATATATATATATACATATATATATATATATACATATATATATATATATATATATATATAACAAAATTGGTTCGGTTCATTTTCGGGTACAGTCAGAAAACAACAAAATATACATTTTTTGGTTATTTATTTACCAAATTTGTAAACAATGGCTTTATCCTTTTAACATTGGGAACACTATAATAATTCTGCTCAAAAATAGAAATAGCTCTGTGTGTGATGGATGTGAGCCACCACTAGGCTGATCAGTGCAACAGCAGGCAGTCATGAATGCTAAGCATAACAATAACATACATATACACACAGGGTCCATTGCCAGGGTTAATGTGGTCAACATATATCAAATAAAAACTAAATAAGATAAGGCTCAGAATGGTTTCTTAACAAAACATTTCTACATATAAAGTGCTTTTTTTGATTGATTGATTGATTGAGACTTTTATTAGTAGATTGCACAGTACAGTACATATTCCGTACAATTGACCACTAAATGGTAACACCCGAATAAGTTTTTCAACTTGTTTAAGTCGGGGTCCACGTTAATCAACATTAAACTGCCTCAAGTTGTTGCTCAGATTAAATAAAATGACAAAACTTTTCTTCTACATATAAAAAGTGCAACATTAAACAGTTTCAAGTCAACTCAGCCTCAGAGTAACTTTTCTTTTTCCCCCCAGCCTTTAACCCTGGTGACTTTCACTCAATCTTCATGTTTTTTGCCAGAAAAATCAGTTTATCCACATTGTGGAGGTAGCAGGTATGGCGAGGTAGTGCCTGGCTAACTTGGCAGTAAGAGGATATATGGGCTCATTGTTCTCCACCAAAGAAGTGGGTCAAAATCTAGTTTTTAATGCAATATGGCCCTAAATCTGCTTCTATAAAAACATTTGTTATTGCTTTAGCCCTGCCTGACTCGCTGAGGAGAGGCTGCTTGAATGCGGTGGGGAGCTGTTTGTTCATCTTTCTCTTCATTGAAGCGATGTTCACTTGGGGGTGGTGCCGCTTCAAAATGGGTTAGCATGTTTGACGTGTTGGCAGAAGCATACCCTACTGCTGCTGAACACCGCAAAGCCTAAATGTTTCCAAACGGGAGATCTTAACAAGGCAGGAGGGTCTTCCAGCTCTGGTTTTACATGTTGTCGTAGTCCGGTCGTTGTTAGCATGCCGTGTGTTGTTCCGCGGTGTGCACTGTTTACACAACGTGCAGTGCGCTACTTAATATGTCCGTGTGGAAACTCGTTCGGTACACCTCCGAACCGAACCTCCATACTGAAACGGTTCAATACAAATACACGTACCGTTACACCCTTATATATATACAATATATATATATATAGATATAGATATACTATAATACGGGGACGGCGTGGCGAAGTTTGGAGAGTGGCCGTGCCAGCAACCTGTGGGTTCCTGGTTCGAACCCCACCTTCTACCAACCTCGTCACACCCGTTGTGTCCTTGAACAAGACACTTCACCATTGCTCCTGATGGGTCGTGGTTAGGGCCTTGAATGGCAGCTCCCGACATGTGTGTGTGAATGGGCTGATGTGAAAATAGTGTCAAAGCTCTTTGAGTACCTTGAAGGTAGAAAATCACTATACAAGTATAACCCATAATATGTGTTTGTGTGTATACCAGGTTGACAATAAGGGAAATCATCTTTTGGTACATGAAGAGTCTTCCATCAACGTCCCAGCTATCGCTGCTGCGCATGTCATCAAGCGCTACATCGCGCAGGCTTCAGATGAACTCTCCTTTGAGGTGACAACAACAATAACAGCAGACTGTAACTCTCCATTTTATGGATTTATCCTATTTATCTTATCATTCACAATTACTTACCATACTTACTGTATGTCAGACAAGCACACATATGTTTTTTATTTATTTATTTTTTTCATTGTAACTTGTAAATAAACAAAAATACAAGTCAACTAACAATGGAGCCATTGGGCTTCACACTATTCGGCCAAAAAAGCGCTTTAAAATCATCCAAACACCTCCAAAGTTTTATGTATTGTACATGCTGTAAGTATATATGTAATGTAGTAACAGGCACATTCATAATAACCTGTAATATTTACGGATTTTGGTCATTTTAAGCATACAGCGGCGCATTAATTTCATGTTCATCACAACGTTCGCTTTTTCCTACAACAACACTGATTTCTACTACTCATGGCAGACTTCTTGAGAGACAACAAACATAATAAAACATCACTTACTGTACACTGTCTGCTGTCACTGGGATGATGACTGATGAGGTGGTCTTATATTTCCGTTTGTAAGAAGAATTAATCATAGTCTTTGCAAACGGTTTGAAAAAAAGTGGGGGCGAAACGTTGTCTTTTCGTGTCTTTGTCTTTTGTCTCTTCGGTCTGAGTTGGCTGTCAAAGTTTACCAAATTCTTGATTTACGTCCTCAACCTCCTACTATCCCAGTGAGAGGCATGATTTATAATCTAGAATTCACTTTCACCAGCTTACAGGCAATGCATCAGATCACCGGCTGATGCTGTTAATGTGGCAGCATAAGTTAGTTGCCCCTCCGTGATCAATGTGCTGCTAAAAGTAGGTCCTTAACATTAGCTAATATTTGGTTAAAATTCAGATCGCAAAATTTTAATTGACTATTGTTGATTCTTTTTTTATGTTTTATAAGTGGGTTTTATTGGCGCAATAGAGGAGCTCCAATTGACTCCATTGTTAGCTGACTTTTATTTACGAGTTAGAATGCATAAAAAAAAAAGACATGTGTTTTTGTCTCTCAAAAGAATTGTGAAAGTTTCAATCCTTGCACATATACTGTATTTGTGTGTGTGTATATATATATATCCAATATATATATATATATATATATATATATATATATATATATATATATATATATATATACATTGTTAGCTGACTTTTATTTACGAGTTAGAATGCATAAAAAAAAAGACATGTGTTTTTGTCTCTCAAAAGAATTGTGAAAGTTTCAATCCTTGCACAAATACTGTATTTGTGTGTGTGTATATATATATATATATATATATATATATATATATATATATATATATATATATATATATATATATATATATATATATATATATATATATATATATATATATATATATATATATATATACATATATATATATATATGTATATATATTTATTTACAACCCACGTTTTGGAGCTACAAAGTGACAGTAACATGTTCTGTGCAGGTCGGCGACATTGTGTCAGTGATTGACATGCCTCCCAAAGAAGACACCACCTGGTGGAGGGGGAAGCACGGCTTTCAGGTGTGCCTTACTCATAAACAGAATATTTTTCTTGATTTGTTGGTAGGTGTTTATTGCATTTGAAAGTATATCATTAATTCATTTATATAACATTCCAAAAAAATTGAATTAAAAGATTACAGGCATCAGTTGAGGAGTGTCTGACAAAGTGACTGTTGTGGGCTGTGAACAATGACATAAATTAGGTGCCATAAGTGTTAGAAATGTGCCGTTTGATCGGCCACCGATTAGTATCAGTCCATTTTCATAAAAAAGTATGTGATCGCTATTGCCGATTAATGCCTTTTATTGCAGATTACAGATGCCAAACCCCCTCTGGGTGACACTGTATTTATTTTAGTCCCCTGGCTGACTCGCTGCTAATTATGTGTCTCCATACACAGTGTGGAGACACTCCCACAGCAAATAAACAGAATTTTTTAATATCTTAAGTATCATTATCAAGTAGCATTATCACTGCAGGACCGGGCTAAACATGTTTCACACCCAGAGCAGGCATGTTAATAGCTAGTATAGCTGCTAAGTTAGCTAGTAACAACAGAATAAATAAGTGCTTAGTAAAGTTTAAGAAGTGTAAATGGCAGCATGATACAGCAGAAAGTGAGCAGATTTTAGCAAGTAGTTTAATGAGAGTCCAAAAAGAGGATAACATTACAAAAACTGTTGGCGGGTTAACATTGTCACAGTCAGTACACAACTTGTAAGAGGAGAGTGAATCGATCCATATAACAGTGGTGTCGATACTAAGGGTAGTATCGGTATATGAGCGATACTAAAGGTTTTGGGTCAATATTTGTATTTTTAGTTTTCTGTTTTATTTGTTAATGTTACCAAAATCATATTTCCCTGGAAACAAGAGGACTTTGAGGGCAAAGACCAAAGGATTGTGGCCTTGTAGTTAGAGTGTCCGCCCTGAGATTGGTAGTCGTGAGTTCAAACTCCGGCCGAGTCATACCAAAGACTATAAAAATGGGACCCATTACCTCCCTGCTTGGCACTCAGCATCAAGGGTTGAAGTTGGGGGTCAAATCACCAAAATGATTCTCGAGCTGCTCACTGCTCCCCTCACCTCCCAGGGGGTGGAACAATGGGATGGGTCAAATGCAGAGGGTAATTTCACCACACTTAGTGTGTGCGTGACAATCAGTGGTACTTTAACTTTAAAAGAGTAGTAGATAGTAGTTTTCAATTTTGGTTAGTTATTGTGTACTATTGACTTTGTTTTGCTCAAACAATTTTATTCAATAAGTGAGAATAAAAAACAAGTTTAGGTATTGAATTGATATTGTTAAACTCTCTTTAGCATTCACCATGAATAATTTGTAAAATATACAGTTAATATATGTGATCGGTAATGGTATCGGCCAATCTTACTCAAGGATGATCAGAATTGGCAGAAAAAAACCTTGATCGGAATATCCCTAATCTGTGTTCGGTACATGGAGAGGGAAGTCGCGAAGTTGATTACACAACAATAATTTGCTCAGCCAGCCAACAAAGTGCTAGCATCTGCAACTTTCTTTTTGGCTCCATGATGCGTTATTTTGCAGTTGTACTCAAATAAAACAGTTGCAGTTGTGTGAAAGATTCCTTCAAAAGGGATGCACGCTCAAGGAGACACAATTGCATTTCTATATTCATTGTTACACACATGCAGGAGTTGCATGAATTCCAGGAGGGTGCGTGTCTTGCCAGGACACAATTCGAGAACAAGCTGCAATGAAGGCGTTGTCTATACACAGTGTGAAGCCGCTTCTAAGATACTATTCCTCACCACAGTGGAGGAAAATAAGCTAAGATTCTTCCATTACTTTTATCACTGGAGGACTAGTGGAAAAGGATAAGCATGTTACACACACACACACTACCCATCCGCTAAAGCTTCAATGTAAAGTAGGGGTGAGCAATCCAGATTTCGATACCTAGTGTATTATCAGTATGTAAACGATACTAAAGTGATTAGATTAATATTATTCTGTTTTTTGCTTTTATTATGACACAAACTTTTTTTTTTTATTTGTGTGATTGTTTACAAACTCTTTGGATAGAGGAAGGATTTGAGGGCAAAACTCAAATGATTTAAATGGGAGCTAATATTAGTTTTGTTTAGTTATCGTGCACTATCCACCTTTATTTTATTTTTTTTTAAATGTATGCAGCATTCAATTCCACAAATGTAATACATCATCTGATTTACAATACTAACACATTTTATATAGAATAAGATCATCTTTATAAAAAAATATGTTTTTGTGTTTACTTTGGTAACTTGCTATAAAACATTTTCAGTTCTAAAATCTACTGTCAAAATATCAGCTCGGGGCTCAAAATCAGATCGATATAGGAGGCCAAAAAACGTTGATCGGGACATCCCTAGTAACATTTGTAAGTCAGAAAAAAGTAAAATCATTAGAGTACCCTTTTTTAATGCGTAAGTCAACACATGCAAACCGCATTAAAACATTGCCGAGAGTGTTTGTCACCAGTACTCTTCAATGCACTAAATTAGTCTGATTTCTCAAACAATTCAGCTCAAAATAAGCTTCATACAACACATGGTAACACCTTAATCTGATCATGTTTGACTTTTGAAAAATGTAATTGACACCCCGACATTATGCGATTGGAAACCAGTTTTCGTTGGCATGTAGTAGTGCACCAAACTCTAGGGAGGACCAACATGCGGCTCTTTATTGCATTATTCTCAAGCGATGGGCGGGTAGGGTGGAGCTGTTTACACCAAAAACATACAAAGTAAATATGTAGAGGCTGTAATATGTCTATTTTTAAATATATGATATACTGTAAAAACCAACCCGTTTATTAAGTGTCAGGATGTTCTCAACAAAGACCCTAAATGCATGCATGACGCCAGCACATCCCTGCTGGAAGAGAGACTGGTGGAGAAAAACCTCCAAAAAGACGTACTTTAATACTAGAACTTGTTAGTATACACAATGAAATTAAAAAAGAGTAAAAAAAATAGTATGTGTGTGTTTTGTTAGTCAGTAGACAACAGTTATAAATAGTAGATCTCATTCATTCAGATTATCCACAACATCACTGTTATTTCTTTATTTAGTGATATTAGAATTAAATGTCCAAATACAACACTTGAGACATCATTGATATGTAAGTCAGCAATTGAAAATAATTCACTGTGTAGTTTGTACTAACAGTAAATAAGAGTGTAACGTTTAGTTTTAACAATGATTCGATTCGGATTATAATTATTTGAGGTTGCCGATACGATTCAGAGATTATACTTGTTTATTTAAAACAATAAGATCCGAAATTATTCAGTGAGTTGAAATCGATTCAGTAACTTTTTAGCGTTTAAAACTTCAACCAGTGTGACTGTGAAATAAATACTGGATACTGGTTACTGGACACTGCAGGTGAAGTTTCCATTATTTCTTGTTGTGGAATTAGGTATCCATGAATTATGGATACAAACAAGCAATTAAAAAAACAATTAATGGCCAATGCATTCACATCTTATTTGAAGAAAGTGCAACAAACACTTTTTAGTTGAATTAACAAGAGGAAATGTTTCCTTCTGTCATTTTCAACATTCAATACATTTTCGATAAAGCCTAACCAACATTTTAACACCATATTGACCAGATACTCTTGCTTTTGTTCTTCAACATAAAAGAATCCAATATTAACATTAAAAAATCATGTGCAACCAACATCTCTTCAGGTTCAATGAACAGTAAATGCAGCGATTTACTGAGTTTCCAGGTCTGAACTTTATCTGACCCGCTGGCCCACTTTCTCTGCACTGCCATTCTGGATCACGCATGGCTCATTGCCTGCACGATTTTGTCTTCACATTCCAGCCCACGTGTGGCACGTAACAGGAAGTTTTTCATTTAGTTATTTCTCAGGAGTTTTTCAGTGGGAGAGGCAAACTATGTATAGCGGAGCTGCTTGCAAAAACACTAAAGGATGCGAGGGGAGCATTCTGACACTGAAAGTTTTTATTAGGTCAATGTTTTGCTGCACATAGTTCATATACTGTGTGCTGTATGTTAAGTTAAAGTACCAATGATTGTCACACACACACTAAGTGTGGCGAAATTATTCTCTGCATTTGACCCATCACCCCAATCACCGCAATCCGTGAGGAGCCCCGTTTTGCAGGAAGAAGTGCATGAAAAATGTCAACTAATGAATGACAGGGCGCTTCATATGCAATTTATTGCAAATGTATTCCTTGCCCTTCCCTGCTCTGTCACTGATAAGAATATAATAGCAAATTTTCCCGGACACCGACACTATTTCCTGTGGCGTGCAGCGTTAGTGCTGCCTTGGTCTTCTAAGGCAGTTTTACTGGGTTCGATCACTGGAAGGATTGTAAATTTGTTAAATTAGATATTTTGCACTAAAAACGTACATTTTTGAAAATTGTTCCCTTGAATTTACTATAGTACAAAACATGCATCAAATTAAATTAAAAAGTTTGACTATAAAAAATATAAACATTTTTACACATAAATAAAAACGTTTTAAAAAATTTAGAAATGGGTGTTGGGGGGCTTTTAAGCTCCTGGGTCCCAAACTGAATTTTATTTAATTTGTTATGTTTTAGGCTTTTACAATGCCCATATTTTCCCCCTCTATTATTACAATAACTTGTCACGGCTATTAGGGGTGTGGGAAAAAATCTATTCGAATTCGAATCGCGATTCTCAGGTTGTGCGATTCAGAATCAATTCTCATTTTTAAAAAATCGATTTTTTTTTTTTTTTTTAATTTTAAAATTTAAAATAATTTATTTATTTTATTTATTAATTTTTTTAATTAATCAATCCAACAAAACAATACACAGCAATACCATAACAATGCAATACAATTCCAAAACCAAACCCGACCCAGCAACACTCAGAACTGCAATAAACAGAGTAATGGAGAGGAGACACAAACACGACACAGAACAAGCCAAAAGTAGTGAAACAAAAATTAATATTATCAACAACCGTATCAATATTAGTTACAATTTCAACATAGCAGTGATTAAAAATCCTTCACTGACATTATCATTAGACATTTATAAAAAAAATTAAAAAAGAACAATAGTGTCACAGTGGCTTACACTTGCATCGCATCTCATAAGCTTGACAACACACTGTGTCCAATATTTTCACAAAGATAAAATAAGTCATATTTTTGGTTCATTTAATAGTTAAAACAAATGTACATTATTGCAATCAGTTGATAAAACATTGTCCTTTACAATTATAAAATCTTTTTACAAAAATCTACTACTCTGCTTGCATGTCAGCAGACTGGGGTAGATCCAGCTGAAATCCTATGTATTGAATGAATAGAGAATCCTTTTGAATCGGGAAAATATCGTTTTTGAATCGGGAATCGCGTTGAATCGAAAAAACTCGATTTTGAATCAAATCGTGACCCCAAGAATCGATATTGAATTGAATCGTGGGACACCCAAAGATTCGCAGCCCTAACGGCTACGTTACGTAACCGTCACGTTGTCATGTCATTAGTCTGTCTTCAAAGTGGATCGTCCTAATGGGCGAGGACGAACATGAAGTCAAATTGTCAAAGGTTTTCAGACGTAATTTCACCTTCTTGACCCAAATACTGATTCTGGAGGTCCGAAATTAAAGAATATTACAGAGGCAAATCCCGGGGAGCTACGTGCATTTGACACAGAACCTCTCTCGTGTCAAATGCCAGCTGATACGGTAGCCGGGGAGGCAGGGGCGTGGTTTGTAGGAGTTGTGTGTGTCGACAATGCTCGCTAGGAATGATATTACTGTTGTGTTGTTGCTTGCTACAAAAAAGTTGTTGTCCTTCACGGCAAAATTGTTGTCTTTTTCACGAGTCAAGTCAACGCCGTCCCAGACACGCCTGCCTGTGTGTTTTCATGGACGTCAAAGCTCGAGATGCTCCGCAGTGTTTACTTTGCCACATGATTATGCGCGGATTCGCGAGATCTCGTAAAAGTCTGCGCAGTTTTGCTTCTCGGCAAAGCCACAACAGAACGGTAGTGGGGCGGGATTGCTGGATAGTAGATGGCGCTGCCGCTCCGCAGCGATTATGCACCGCCCCCGTGACCCGTCCTGTGGAAATCAGGGGTGATTCGGTGGCTTCTTGTGATCTGCACAGGGCTAGATGCACACGACATCATACAACATTCCAGACACAAGCAGAAAGGTGGATGTGCACTTGTACGGTTCGTTTAAAAACATGAGCCGCAGGCCACACTGTGGCTGCCCCATGTTTACGTATTTCACCGGGAACGCAAAGTGTTACCAAACAACGGAAGAGTGTCTCCAGGCTCTGTCTTTTTAGCACTATCTCTAATCATCACTTCTGTAAATCAAAGGCTGGACTGTACACTTGTGAAAGTGCCCTGTATGTTGGGACCCCCACCTCTGTGGAAAATAATACCATTTTATTTGATGACAGAGTAACCAAGAAACTGTCTTTCACTTTAAATGCGAACTGTGCGGGATTATGTGCGAATAAATATTAACGTTGCACCATATCTAGAAATGTCTTAATACTTCATTTTCTTATTATAAATTATACTGTATATACAATCAATTTAGGGCTGGGCGATATGGCCTTTTATTAATATCTCAATATTTTTAGGCCATGTCACGATCATATTTCTACCTAAATAAATATTTTCTGGCAGATTGAAATTAAGTGTATTGAAATGGCAGCGGCGATTGAAAGGAAGTAGACTGTCTTTGAATAATCTTGTCTTCTTCTTCGCTCCCACTGAGACTAGGTTTAATACTGCAGGCATGCCTGTCACTGCCCTCTGCAGCCCACATCGGGTAATTACAGTTCACTACACAATATTAGTATAGCTATGGTATCCATCCATCCATTTTTTACCGCTTGTCCCTTTTGGGGTCGCGGGGGGTGCTGGAGCCTATCTCAGCTGCATTCGGGCGGAAGGCAGTGTACACCCTGGACAAGTCGCCACCTCATCACAGGGCCAACACAGATAGACAGACAACATTCACACTCACATTCACACACTAGGGCCAATTTAGTGTTGCCAATCAACCTATCCCCAGGTGCATGTTTTTGGCGGTGGGAGGAAGCCGGAGTACCCGGAGGGAACCCACGCAGTTAAAGTTAAAGTACCACAGATAGTCACACACACACACACTATCCATCCATCCATCCATTTTCTACCACTAAGTGTGGGGAAATTACTCTCTGCATTTGACCCATCCCCTTGTTCCACTGCCTGGGAGGTGAAGTGAGCAGTGAGCAGCAGCGGTGGCCGCACTCAGGAATCATTTTGGTGATTTAACCCTCAATTCCAAACCTTTAGTCTGAGTGCCAATATATTATTTTATAACCTGTTCTGATTGATAGTTTACAATTACAGAATGTTTAACAGGCTGAATATAAAAAATGTTTAATAAGTAGGTAGAGAAGGTTAAAACATTGTCATTCAGAGATATTAATGCCATTAACTTGTACAACATGTAAAGTACAGAATATCAGAGACATTTATTCAAGTAGAAAAAATATCACGTAACATCTTTAACAATCAATTTATGATCATAAATATCTACATTTTGTGTTATTATTGAGTGAAACTGCTATCTAAACATGGAAGTGTAGCTCCTCTTCTCTAAATGCAAGTGATCCTAAAGCAGGAATACAAATTCTGTATTTTTACAAAATACAAACTCTGGCAAGACACCAATGCACTGCATTGCATTGAAGCAAATTAATTGTCCACTCATGGTATTAAAAACGTAAAAATTGTCTAGGGTACACTTATTAATGACGAAAAATTATATATTTTTGCGATTAATCGCGATTCATTTTGAGTTAACTATGACCAATGTGATTGTCGTGAGTAAATATTGTGTATATATGTATATATATATATATATATATATATATATATGTGTGTGTGTGTTATATATATGTATATGTTATATATATGTATGTATATACTGTATATATGTATAAATACATATATATGTATATATATGTATAAATATGTATACGTATATATATACCGTATTGTTCGGACTATAAGTCGCAGTTTTTTTCATAGTTTGGCCGGGGGTGCGACTTATACTCAGGAGCGACTTATGTGTGAAATGATTAACACATTACCGTAAAATATCAAATAATATTATTTAGCTCATTCACGTAAGAGACTAGACGTATAAGATTTCATCGGATTTAGCGATTAGGAGTGACAGATTGTTTGGTAAATGTATAGCATGTTCTATATGTTATAGTTTTTTGAATGACTCTTACCATAATATGTTACGTTAACATACCAGGCACGTTCTCAGTTGGTTATTTATGCCTCATATAATGTACACTTATTCAGCCTGTTGTTCACTATTCTTTATTTATTTTAAATTGCCTTTCAAATGTCAATATATATTGTCATATATATATAACATATATGTCATATATAAGGCTCCACTTTCCAAGCTACCTCGATGCTAATTTACATTAGATAAGTCAAATACATGCTTCTAATGAGAATTGGCTATTTTACATGGGGATTTTAACGCCTCCAAATTTGGTAATAAAATCTCCAACTACGATGCTCGTTACAATCAAAAAGCTGGTAAACAGTATAAACACTTTGTAGGACTCAACAAAAGACAAGTCTGGCAAATATAAGCTAATGGCAAAGACTCCTTTCTGACTTCGGCAACACACCTTGGACAAACTGAAATGAATGCATACTTGCAAATGTGACTCAGAAGTGTAAGAAAACAAGATATTGTATAACAACTGGACAGCGCAGTTAATATCCGCTCACTAAAAAGATCACTGAAGAAAATTGATATTTTGATTTTCAACATTTTAAAATGTGTTACCATGTGAACAAACACAAACTTACTGAAAATTGATACCTTTGAGTACCGATACTGATTGGCTTGAATGTGAAAGGTACCCATCCCTGTACACATATCATATGATCTATGTTAATAAGTGGATTTAATATCCATACAGCAGTAGCACCAAATCTATCAGTGGCGGTCCAAATGTATCTGTAGCTGACTGCCACAATTAATTCATTGTATAGGGAAAACTGCTACGGTATTGTTTATTGGTCCTAAACATGCTTTATCAGTTATGTTAGGGTTACATTTACACAATTCACTTTGTCCAAAAAGGAATAAGACAAGAACAGTGGAATAGGAAAAGACCCATTGGTGGCGATATTGTGTAAACCAGTTTTACTAAAATAGTGCGGCGGGCCCCCTTTGGGGGGCGCGGTGTGATGCCATGGGGAGTGCATGTGACCCCAGGGGCCATGCTTTATCATTATCATACCGTATTATGCTTCAAACCCCGCTTCAAAAAGTTGTGCACTACGAAATGTGCTCATTGTATCCATTAATCTTGAATTACGCATTTTGATTACAAAATTTAAAAAAACAGCACAATTGTTTTATTACTCATTTACTTTTTGTTTTGTAATTTAAAGTGTTTTATATAGTGCTCCTGGTGTGGTTTATGTCAATCCCCCAAAAAATGTGTACATTTGTTTAAAATTTCAGACAAATTGATGCACTACAAACATTTTCTGTTACGGACTAAAAACAATCTTAATAAACTTATTGGTTTAAGTTGATATATTTATTTTTTGTTTTCTTTAATGATAATTAGAATACAATCGTATGCAGTGGTGTACTTAGAACAACTTTATTGAGAAATTATACTACTAGTATAATAATTGTATGTATGTGTGTTTCTTCTTCCTGGTGGAGCATATCAGAAAATAACTGAGAAGCACTGGTATAAACTATCCCCAAAACTGGGCCTCAGACTGATAATTGTTGTTTGTTTTGTGCTTCCTCTCACTGCATCCAGGTTGGCTTCTTTCCAAGTGAGTGTGTGGAGCTCATCAATGATAAAGTGCCACAGTCCATGACCAACTCTGTGCCAAAGCCAGGTAGACCTCAACTTACTCTCCCTCTGTTTGGTTAAAAGCTGTTGGGAGGAAGTAATCGCTCTCCCTCTGTTTGGTTAAAAGCTGTTGGGAGGAAGTAATCGCTGATGCCATTTAAGATAGGCCTGAGCTTTTAGGAAGTAGTTTACTTTTAAATGAGGATGTGGCTTTGTTATGGGTGTACGTGCGTGTGTGAGAGAAAGAGTGTGTGAGTCTGTGTCATCTGTGTTTGACGATGTAGTGTTAGCCTTTGTCCATAGCTTAGGGGTCTATTGAGCCATTATGCAAATATGTACTTAATTCTGTTATATGGGAGCCAATAAGGCAAGGCAAGGCAAGGCAAAGCAAGGCAAAGCAAGGCAACTTTATTTGTATAGCGCTTTTCATACACAAGGCAGACTCAAAGTGCTTCACAGACAACAAAGTGAAATGAAAGAAAATAAAAGCAAAATTAAAATGCAGACAATAAAAATAAAAACAGTGCAGATGTTAAAAGTTAAAAGATTAAAAGATTTAGCTGAAAGCTAAGGTGAACATAAAAGTCTTCAGTCTAGTTTTAAAAGTAGTCAGAGTTGGGGAAAGTCTGACATCTTCAGGAAGTTCATTCCAGCTATTTGTTGCATAGTGACTGAATGATGATCTCCCTTGATTTGAGTTTACTCTTGGAACCACTAACATATTGGTCTCAGAAGATCTTAGTGATCTAGAGTGCTTATATAGTGGGAGCATATCAGTAATATACTTCGGCCCTAGACCATGTAGTGATTTATATGTGAGCAGGAGGATTTTGAAATCAATTCTCTGATGTACAGGGAGCCAATGTAAGGATTTAAGAATTGGTGTAATGTGCTCACATTTTTTGGTCTTTGTTAGAACTCTAGCAGCAGCGTTCTGAACAAGCTGTAGCTGCCTGACAGTTTTTTTGGGAAGACCTGCACTTACGTTGCGCTGGGATATTCCAAATGTTAACATTATTTTTAACACAAAGTGGTGGCTGATGTTTAATTTAAAAACAGACATGCTGATCATAAATACATTCTGTATAGAAATGCAGAATTGTGAAAATTGTAGATTCAAAGATTGATCAATTATGACCACCACTAACAACAATCTGTCTGCCTCGGAATGAAATAATTTCACCCGGGTTCTAGCCATCAAAACGCCTCCAAGCAGGGGCGTCAAAGTGCAGGGTGTGTGGGGATGTTGTATGGCCCCGGTGCTTTTGTAAAGGTTGAGGATTTTTTTTTTCCTGCCATCTAAATATGTAAGTTATTCGAAAAGACGTCATAAATGTTAACATAAAATTAATATAGCCATGAGAGTTCAATAATAAGATTGCTTGAATCAAATTAAGAATGTCTAAGACTACCAACACACCCTATGGAAAATCCGAAATGTTTCTTTGCACCTGGATAGCGGCAAACCTAACTTAGAACACTTCACTCAACACATAAATGACTGTCATCAATGGTCATTTAAGGGCATTCACACACAGCGTCAACATTTTGGAACAAGGATAAAGAAAGGTATATATACTGTATATGTGTCATATATATATATATATATATATATATATATATATATATATATACACACACATATATATATATATATATATATATATATATATATATATATACACACACATATATATATATATATATATATATATATATATATATATATATATATATATATACACATATATATACACATATATTTATATATATATATATACACATATATTTATATTTTATATTTACATATATATATATATACACATATATATATAAAAGTATATATATACATATATATATATAAAAATATATGTATACATGTATATATATATATATACGTGTATATATATATATATATACATAGCTGTTGCAGCAAAGGAGAATGTTATGTTTAAGTTTCACTTTTGCAACTCATTGCCCATGACTATCGTGAGTTGAAGGACCCTTGATTAAAGTTAGGAACAGAGGTGTCAATAGTTTTTAAAGACAGGGGGGTCTCTAGGGGATTCACTAATATTAATATAATTATCATAATAATGATGTGTTATTATGATTCGTACTATCCACTGATGATAATCCAATGTTAACCAGCTAATCAGAATTTTCTGACTTGGAGTGCATGAAAAACACTCCACAGATCATTGATGTGTCTGCACTCTCTCCAGCTCCCATACACACTGCTTGGTCATGCATGCATATTGCACATTGGTTCTCACATTTTCCTATGTATGCATATTTAATTAGACACAATGGGGGTGTCACTCAAGTGTACATTATAATCCAAATACAGGCCTCTTTGGGTTCAGTTCGGGTACAGTAAGGCAGCAAAATGCAAAACGTAAAATTACTCAAGCTTTTATGTGAATGGTTTTACAGATTTTAAAACTGAAACTAAAAAAATAATAGATTAGGCATGCACAAAAAATAATTCTCAAGGTAATACCATCCCTCGATCCATCCATTTTTTACAGCTTGTCCCTGTCCGGGTGGTGGGGGCAGCTGGAGCCTATCCCAGCTGTACTCGGGCGGAATCAAACTTATACTAAATACAGATAAATTATCTATTATTTTGACTTTTCTTTGCGGCAGGCTTTGTCGCAGGTACTTTAGCAGGAGGCGTCTTTGTAGGCTTTAAAATCATCGTCTTTGCAATGCTGACAATTCATGTGGCTGGTAAGGTTTAATGTGATAAAGCTCTGTTTTTTCCCCTCCTCACAGAATGTTTGCAGAACATTTGGTGCAAATAGTACACATAATATGTTTGTCTGAAACAGTTGAGTCCCACACGATTGACGCCGTGTTTGTTAGCAATGAGCACAAAGTGAAGTGAAGTGAAGTGAAGTGAATTACATTTATATAGCGCTTTTTCTCAAGTGACTCAAAGCGCTTTACATAGTGAAACCCAATATCTAAGTTACATTCAAACCAGTGTGGGTGGCACTGGGAGCAGGTGGGTAAAGTGTCTTGCCCAAGGACACAACGGCAGTGACTAGGATGGCGGAAGCGGGGATCGAACCTGCAACCCTCAAGTTGCTGGCACGGCCGCTCTACCAACCGAGCTATACCGCCCCAAAGGTCGGTTACAGCACGGCATCGGTAGGAAAAAAGAAGCGCTTGATTTTCTCATCCTAACTCACCGACGGCACTTTGATTGATTGATGATTGATACACACAATATTCCATAATGACAATGTGAAAATATTTTTTTAGAAAGAAATCACAAGTACATAACTATTCTAAGCCTTTGCCATGAAGCTCAAACGTGAGCTCAGGAGCATCTTGTTTCAACTGATCATCCTTGAGAAGTTCCTACAACTTAGAGTCCAACAGTAAAATAATAATGTAAATAATAATACATATCATTAATAAACATAACAAAACAAGCTTGTGGAAACGTACATATTTTTTCACTAGGTTACTTTTACCTTGGGTAAATTCAGTTGGTTGGACATGATTTGGAAAGGCAGACACCTGTCTTTATAGAACATCCCACACTTGACAGTGTATATCAGAGCATAAACCAAGAATGAGGTCGAAGGAATTGTCTGTGGACCTCCGAGACAGAATTGTCTCGAGGCACAAAGCTGGCAAAGGGTACAGAAAACTATCTGCTGCTTGGAAGGTCCCAATGAGCTCAGTGGTCTCCATCATCCATAAATGGAAGAAGTTTGGAACCACCAGGACTCTTCCGAGAGCTGGCTGGCCATAATAACTGAGCGACCGGGTGAGAAGGGCCCTAGTCACGATGGTGACCAAGAACCCGATGGTCACTCTGTCAGAACTACAGCATTTCTCTGTCGAGAGAGGAGAATACTCCAGAAGGACAACCATATCTGCAGCAATTCACCAATAAGGCCTGTACGGTAGAATGGCTAGACAAAAAACAAAATGTACTTGAAAGACTCTCAGACCATGAGAAACAACATTTTCTGGTTTGATCAGACAAAGATTGAACTATTTGGCTTGAATGCCAGTTGTCATGTTCGGAGAAAACCAGGCTCTGCTCATTACCAGACCAACACCATACCTACAGTGAAGCATGGTGGTGGCAGCATCATGCTGTGGGGATGTTTTTCAACGGCAGGAACTGGTAGACTGTAGAAAGACATCCTGGACGAAAACCTGCTCCAGAGCACTCTTGAAATCAGACTAGGGCGACGGTTTGTCTCTTAGCAGGACAACAACCCTAAGCACACAGCCAACATATCAGAGGAATTACTTCAGAACAACTCTGTAAATGTCCTTCAGTGGCCCAGCCAGAGCCTAGACTTGAATCTGATTGGACTTCTCTGGACAGATCTAAAAATGGCTGTGTACCAACGCTTCCCATCCAACCTGACCGAGTTTGAGAGGTGCTGCAAAAAATGGAATGGACAAAGAGGAATGGGCGAAACTGTCCAAAGATAGGTGTGCCAAGCTTGTGGCATCGTATTCAAAAAGACTTGAGGCTGTAATTTCTGCCAAAGGTGCATCAAAAATACGTATGTACATGTCATTCTTAGTTGTTGTTTTTTTTGTTTTATAAATGTGCAAAAAAAACAACGTTTTCACATTGTCATTATGGGATATTTATTTTATTTGGAAAAAGCCCGTAACATAACGAAATGTGGAAAAGGTAAAGCACTGTGAATGCTACCGGAATGCACTGTATATCTGCTTGCTACATGCAGTCCTGCAGCATGTTCACTTGTGCAAAGCTGGACTGACAGTTAACATCTAAATGTCCTCCAATAAGCATACAAAGTTGGTATTTTTTTTCTATTTTAGTCACATCATCTACAAAAGGTAAACATGGTAGGCTATATGCTACTACTAGGATCTAGCAGCTACACACAGTTAAGCACACAACCTACACATAAGGAATAAGTATAAGAAATAAGAACAATAGTGTTTATTGAATGACATTGCCATCTAAAACAGCACATTTGTCAATATAAACAAGTATCAAATGTATATAGTTACATGTTACTTACACATAAAACGTCCCTATGGCAGAAGTGTATCAGAAAAGTAACAAACGTGTCTGCATCATTCAATTTACTGCGTCATGAGATTAATTTAATGAATTATTGCGGCCACCACAATAGGTGTTGAAGAAAAAACATTTACCGCTTTAACTTAAAGGCTGCATAAATCCACTCAAGAGGATTAATAATAAATAGGTTAGTATTTTTTTATACCTACCAATGTTCTCAGAATATTTCACTTAACTAATTATTTTGTAACATGCAACACTACAAAATAGTAATAATATGTATAATTCGTGCAGATATTGTATTGGATCAATCGACCAATACTCAAAGCTCCAGTTGTACCAGGACACCGAGTTAAGTTTTTTTGTATACAAATAATCCAAAAATATTAGTGTTTTGTTTTTTTTTGTAATGTATGTATATTGTATGTGCAGACTTTAGGGACACGCTGTTATGTTTGCATGTGTCTCGATGTGTTGCATCTCACTCTGCCTCCTCTGTCTCAGCATCGCCGTGTTCTGGTCCGCCGCCTGCCTCTTGGAGTCTCTTCCCCCCATGTGCGTGTTGGTATATGACTACTTCCACCTGCCCTATGCACCCCCCTTTCTCACCAGCACACCTGTACTTGTAAACTGTAGTATTCATGTTAGTTTGTTGAGATTATCGCAGGCACTATTGAGGCTTCTTTTAAGTCTCAAAGTAAAAGTTGTTGGGGGTTTTTCTAACTTGAAGTGCTTCTCTCCCTCTGCTGATTCTCATGTTTCCATCCATCTGATCATCCATCCATCTTGCCGTTGGTGCATCTGTCTATCGAGCTGCATGCAGATTTGGAGATGGAGAGTGTAATGCAGGACAATGCATGGGCGGCCGACCCTTTAAACCACTACAGCCTAAGTTCAGGTAGACAACAGACGCAAAAACTAACTCCAGACCCAAACTTGTTTGTTCCTCCCTATTCAAATAACCATACTGTGTATGCAGTTCAAAAACACAGTGGAGGTTTGTTATACAGTATTGTAAATCAATGTTCAATGTAAATTGAACCACTTTGTTGTATTCATGTTGACATCATACCAGTAATATTTAAACTTCTACGGTATGTCCTTCCAGCTGCTTCCCTATCAAACACACCATCAGTAGATTCTCCATATTTTCATGGAAAAATGTCCGCTATTTAAGATTTTATTTTAACGTCTTTGGCTGGCGTTATGACTCCTTCTGCTTCGGTATGGGACAGACAAGCCCACACACTAAAACATGCTGGGTTATTTTGATAACCCAATTTATGATTTGCGAGTGGTGGGTTAAATTTTTGAGTTATATTTATGAAGAGCAATCCATTTTTTGGGTTATAAGGGTATTATTTTAACTCAATTTCAGGGTTTTCAAAACTATGAACCATTTTTGGGTTGTTTTTCAATGAGTAATGCATTTTTGGGTAAAAGGCTTTTTTTATTAAAAAGGTTCTTTTTTCTTGAAAGGAATTTTATTAAGGATTAATCTCATCAACATTATTTATAATCACACATCTTATGTACATGAAAATATTTCAGCATGCTGTATAGAACTACTATTTTCATGATCCGTCATGTTTGTTTAGTTTTTGACTCCCTCAGTTCCTGTTTTGAGCACCCCTGGGTTTGTGTTTTAGTTGCCATGACTGCAGATTGTTTTCACCTGCCTCTGATTAGTGTTCTGAACGCTCACCTTCTCCTGGGCACTAAACAGGGAGATACTTATTCCCTGCTTTTCGCCACACTCAGTCTGGCTTTCTTATTTGCTTCCACGCAACAGTTACGACGGCTACTAATTTGATTCCTGAGCTAAGCTTCGCCTTTTTGTTTGCCTGTTTACATGCTAAGCTTTTCTTGTTCGCTATTCCGTTAGCTTCCCGTGCTATCGGCACGCTGGTGCACTTTTGTTTGTATCCCGCATGATTTACGGACAATAAATATTTTCCTTACCTGCATTTTGCCTACGGGGTCCCATCTGCATCCTGGTAGAATGATCCACGCAGTAAAATGTGACCCCACCGTGACAACTATGACCATACATGGCAATTCTTGTAGAAAAAAATGTCACTTATATCTTGCTTTTGAGTATATTTTAATGGAATAAAAATACGTTTGATCAGTAGTTGGGAAGGAGTAGGATAAACCCGCAGAAAAAAATATAATTTCTAACCAACTATTGGGTCAAGGAGCGCTAAATTGCGCAACCCAATAGTTGGGTTTGGAATAACCCAACATTTTAGTGACCTAAAGTCAGCTTTTGTGTTAAATAAATTCAACCCAATAGTTGGGTAATGAATCAGCCAACATTGAGTTAGCATAATTTTTAACCAACTATTGGGTCAAGGAGCGCTAAATTGCGCAACCCAATAGTTGGGTTTGGAATAACCCAACATTGTAGTGACCTAAAGTCAGCTTTTGTGTTAAATAATTTAACCTATAGTTTGGTTGGGAATAACCCAACTTTAAGTTGTCATAACTCAACTTTTTGGTTAAATAATTCAACGCAAAAGTTGAGTTGAAAAAATGTACCCAAAATGTTGAGTTAAAATAACTCAAATAAGGGGTTCGTCCTTTTCTGAACCAGCAGTTGGGTTAGAATTGGGTTATTTTTCAACCCAACATTTTTTAGTGTGTAGTTAGCTACTTTAACGCTCAGTCAAGTTTTTGTTGTTGTTGATGTATTTCCTTAAATCAACAAATATCAGCTCTTTTATTCCCAGCGTTGTATTTCATACACACTTTTTTTGTTTCAATGGTTGTTCAACAAAGTTATGTCGATCTCTAGCTATAAGCTAATGCTAGCGAGTCAGACCGGATGTTTTGGTCAGATCTTACAAGGTTCATTCTGATATCTGCTGCGCCAACTAAGAGTGGGGAGGCTCGAAAGTTAAGTTTTTGTTTGCAACTTCAAGCACAGCCATTAGCCGAGAGACAGCGCTGTGTCATTCATTATTTCTGTTAACGCTTCATAAGCTGTTCTTGATTCTCACAGTAATACAGGACATAGTCTCTTTTAGGCTCAATATTGGATGCATACCTTAGTTTCTAAATGTGGGATGATTAAATTTTTCAATGCGACTGTGTTAGCTAACTAACGTTGTACAGTACATTACAGCCGCTGCATCTCAGTTAACATAGTGTACGTCAGCATTTCTGCTAGTTTGGGATCAGATCGGATCTGAGTTATTGGGTTTTTTTCTTACGATATTCAATCCAATATATTTAATCAGTGTAGCGTCGGACCGTCCCTGCAGTATGACTCAGTACAAGGGTACAGTATGTGTAAAAGATTTTGGTCGAATGAACTGCTATACAATGCACTTATTTGCAATGTCTTTCTCCACTGTTCCCATCCATGAGGCTGTTCTATTGTGCACGTAATTTAACTTTATCCATCCATCCATTTTCTGGTCCCTTTCGGGGTCGTGGGGGGTGCTGCAGCCTATCTCAGCTGCATTCGGGCGGAAGGCGGGGTACACCCTGGACAAGTCGCCACCTCATCGCAGGGCCAACACAGACTGATAGACAACATTCACACACTAGGGCCAATTTAGTGTTGCCAATCAACCTATCCCCAGGTGCATGCTTTAGTCCAAAATAATTGCTCCAGGGGTCCCATGCTATTTCCACTGAATTGGTGCCATTTGATTGTTGTAAATTTAAGAATAAACTTAAATGTATGTCTTTTTTCCACTCAAAATCTGATAATATACATGTTCTGCAAATTTATATAGGCCCATTTTAGTAAACTTTATTTTATTTTTGTACAAAGTTCCTAAGCCAAAATGACTAATTTGAGTTACAAGACTAAAAATAACAGGAGTGAGTTTTAGCATAGAATTGGCACATTTGTGTAATAAAGCCACCTGGCATTTATGCTAATAGCATGTTGACATTGCGCATTACAGTGATTTAACAAATAATTTGGGTAACAGGACTGTGCTGAGATGTTATCGCCCTCAACAGGCATAGTTGAAATATTGTTGAATATACAGAAAAAATAATGAGTGTACTTGAAAGGCTGGTAGAACTTTGCATGATGTAACTTCCTGAAGATCATGTGTAACATCAGGGTAACAAGAATGAGTGAAATACAACCATAGTCCATCCATCCATTTTCTACCACTTGTTCCTTTCGGAGTCGCGGGGGGTCGCTGGAGCCTATCTCAGCTACGTTCGGGCGGTAGGCGGGGTACACCCTCCATAGTGTGAATTTTAACTACTAATTTATTTATTTAAAAAAGAACAAGTAAAAAATAGTCTTAGTCGTAAGAAGTTACAAAAATTTGTAGAAACAACATTTTTAAAGAATTTAAATCAGAGGTCTTTAACAAGCGGTCCGTGACCCCTAGGGGTCCGCAGAAATAGGGGCCATGATTTTTTGTGTGTGTATGTCTTTAAATTCACATTATCAATAATCCATTAGATTTATTAATTAAGTCATGTATTGTTCTGTGTACAGTGTGATTTTCGGGGTTACATGGGTGCTGGAGCCTATCTCAGCTGCATTCGGGCGGAAGGCGGGGTACACCCTGGACAAGTCGCCACCTCATCGCAGGGCCAACACTGATAGACAGACAACATTCACACTCACATTCACACACTAGGTCCAATTTAGTGTTGCCAATCAACCTATCCCCAGGTGCATGAATTTGGAAGTGGGAGGAAGCCGGAGTACCCGGAGGGAACCCACGCATTCACGGGGAGAACATGCAAACTCCACACAGAAAGATTCTGAGCGCAGGATCGAACACAGGACCGTTGTATTGTGAGGCAGACGCACTAACCCCTGTTCCACCATGCTGCCCGGGGATCCTTGTGTCATCTCTATTTCAGTTTGGGGATTATTGACCTAGAAAACGTTAAAAACCACTCATTTAAATGATTCGATTTCATTGTAAAGTCTCATTTTAGGCAACAAATTACATTTTTCTCGTGTTTGCAGTAGTTAAGTCATCTTTTAAATTATATTTTATTAAATATGCAACCAGATAAATGTGCAGGACACTTTATTTGATTAAAAAAAAGAGTACATTTTAGCATGTATTTATACATTTTAATTCATGGGGATGCAAATGGCACTGATTCGGTGGAATGGCCGCTACAAAAAAAGATAATACAGAAATATAATGTTGCTGAATATATATTTATAACCCAGCTTTTCAAGGTGTATTGCCTGAAGAGAATGGTGTCTGTTGTCTTTGTGTTGGTGGTACAGTACATGCACATAGTTGATTGGTGAGCCAGGTTACTAGAGCATTGCTCCAAGTGTATCCTGTGACTGTGTAAGGGGCAAGCTGTGTTTGTGTGTGTCTCTTTGGTGGAAGCTGAAAGGCCATGGCAGGGGTGTCGTGCTTGTGGGTCTGGACTGGCCTTGATTTATTTAATCCTGCTACAATGAGTGTGGTGGGCTTGCAAACCCATCCATTGAGCATTGAGCTTTGTTCTACAACAGTATGAATCTCATGCTTCCTCTCCATGGAGACGGAAAAGAGCACATTCCTGTAGGGAGCGACCGGCTTTGGAAAGAAATGTGCACCACTAACCATTAATCATATGTGGCTGTTTTGATTTAGGGAGATAGTTAAAGGAATTGTGGGGGGTGGGCATTTTTTTATTGGGCCTAAATATATTGTAGAAATTACATAGATTCACTATTAACATTAACATTATTACATATAATAATAGTATATACACTACACTGTTTTGTTCAGATATTTTAGCATATACAGTGCATCCGGAAAGCATTCACTGTGCTTTACTTTTTACACATTTTGTTATGTTACTGCCTTATTCCTAAATGCAATTAATACTTTTTTTGTCCTCAATACCCCATAATGACAATGTGAAAAGTTGTTGTTGTTTTTTGATTTTGCAAATTTGATAAAAATGTTTTAATACACTTATTAAAAATCCTGGGTGAAAATCAACGCTTCTCATCCAACCTGATGGAGGTTAAGAGGTGCTGCAAAGAGAAATGGGTGAAACTGCCCAAAGATAGGTGTGCCAAGCTTGTGGCATCGTGTTCAAGAGACTTGAGGCTGTATTCGCTCCCAAAGGTGCATCAACAAAGTATTGAGTAAAAGATGTGAATTAAAAAAAAAATTGTATTATTAAATTTGCAAAAAATAAAATAAAATGTTTCACAAGGATATTATGACGTATTGTCTGTAAAAAGTTGAGGACAAAAATGAATGTATTCAATGCAAAATGAAGCACCGTGAATACTTTCCGGATGCTCTGTAACCAATCTCCTGACAACCATCATGCTCTGCAGTAAACATGTGTTTTTGGATAACTGCCAAAATGAATAAAACAGAAAAGACCAAAAACAAATGCAGAGGATGCTGGATATCAGGAGGATATACAGTGGAACCTCTTTACTCTAGGTAGACACCCCTATGGCAGTTTGTTAACATGGTTTTCATCCATTTGTGCATATTCTTGTTTAGATTATTCTGTTTTTAAATGATATTTTATTAGGAATGTTCCTGTCAGGTTCAAACACTGATGACATCTATTAAACAAGACAAGAAGCAAGGAATTAAACAGAGACATAATTAAATTTGGCTCAATTGAGGAGAGACGTCTGGGCTGTACAGTCTCCATCATGCTCTGGCGAAAGATTGTACGCCTCCTCTTTTATTTGGACTTTCCCTGATTACATGGCAACAGCTGTTTCTAAGGGATCAGGGGTCGTAAACAGCCATCGCTTTTGCTTACAGAACAGTTCAAAGAAAAGGTCGCAAAACAGTTAAAAGAAAAGGTCGTAAAAGAGTTCAAAGAAAAGGTCGTAAAACAGTTCAAAGAAGAGGTGCCTGGAACTTGGGAAGATCCTGCTTTCTCTCCGCTTTGTAGTTCTCGGGTCAAAACAAAATCTTTCTGTGGATTACAATACATGAAAGAAACAGAACACATTCATGTTGCTTCCCATCCTACACAGTGGAGTTATACAAGCCTTCTTCTTGGTAGGTTCAAAGACAGCTTTTGTCTTCTCTCCGGGAACTCATGGCAACACAAAGTTTTGTGATAACTTAGATACAATTATTCTGACAGTTCCAATACATCTATCAGTGAGATCGCCCAATACCAATCACATGTATTAACTGTAAATGTTGCAATGTATTTATGGTTAGTTCTATTGACAGTGAATGTCAACACTATATTTAAACTGGTTCCTTATTTTCTTTTATCACATACAATTGTTTCAGCAAAACAAAGTCAAAAGTACACAATTAATAAACTTAAAGAAAAACTACTATCTGCTACACATTTAAATCCTTTTGTTTTTGCAGTCTTGAGTGCAAGAAATTGTTCACTGAGTTTGTAAACATTAACAAAAACAGGAAAAATATATATTTTGAGTACATTTAATTATCGCCCCAATCACTTTAGCATCATTATACCCTTGGTATCGACACCACCGATTTATAGATTGATGTTGTGTACTGACTGTGACAATGCTGACACACCAACAGCTGTTATATTATCCGCTCTCTAAACCAGGGGTGCCCAAGGTGGGGAGCGGGGGCCAAATTTGGCCCGCCAAGTAATTTTGTTTTGCCCACCAAATGGTGGTTTCCCACATTTAATACATATTTATACTGGCAAAAAAGTATGAGCAAAACAAGCCAAAAGAAAAAGGTACTTTGCTAACATGCTAACCATAATATGCTTACAGTTCGCATTAGTGAAATACCAAAATATAAACTACCAAATTCCATTTGAATTAGCTAAAAAGGATAGCATGCTAGTGTTAGCAAGCTAAAATGCTAACTGTTAAATGCGTCAAGTACTAAAATATAGTACTCTGTGTGTGCCTAAAAAATGTGTTCAAAAGGCTACAGTAGCATGCTAATGGTAGCATGCATCAAGTACCAAAATATGCCTGAGGTCTGTGTAAACCTACAACATTAGCTTAAAAAAAAGACGCTTGCATACTAACAATGGCATGCTAACAGGTATCATACGTCAAGTAAAATGGGCAAAATTAGCAACAACAAAAAAGTTGGCAAGCTAATATAAAAATTGACTGTTTGGTTTGTCTTAGAAGACTTTTCACCTATCATCCGAGTAGGCTTCATAAATTCATGTTCATAGACTTAGATTGGTCAGATCTAGGCTAGCGGCTTGTCTGTAGGCTTCACTAGTCTAGTCTATTGGCACCAGCTGCTAGACTAGATCTGACCAATCTATAATTCTATGAGCATTGACATATTGGGCGTAAAATGGTTATAGCAGACAAGATCTAATAGAAGTCAGAATACGTGGTGAAAGCACAATTACAGCCGAGTTTCTCCGCCGGAATAACATACTAGCCAGAAGCCCTGGCGCACTGTGGTTCACCATACCCAGAATCAAGCGGCAAAGACGGCGTAAAGAATCTAAACAAAAAAGAAGCTGCAGAGCCGAATTGCTAGGGAGGTTGAGGAAATGCCCGGACAAACCACCGCTGCAGAGTATTTTTCTAACGAATGCAAGATATCTTGCTAACAAGATGGAGGAACTGAGACTTCAGGTCGCTACCAACAATACTGTTAGAAATAGCTGCTTCCTAATTGCCACAGAAACCTGGCTCCATTCATCCATTCTGGACCTAGCTATCGAGCTAGCAGGCCGTAATTTCCATCGCCAGGACAGACAAAGGAGGCCACAGGAAAATCGCGAGGAGGCGGCCTCCTAATATAATATTGCGGTACAAACACAAACCTTGTGAGTAGCCACTGTTCCCCGAACCTGGAATATTTAACTGTTAAATGCCGTCCCTTTTACCTACCAAGGGAATTTACTGTCGTATGTAAAGTGTACATACCGCCAGATGCTAATGCTAACGTGGCGCTAGGCCTGCTGCATAAAAACATTAGCGTAGCGATCATCAAAGCATGTATCCTGAGGCTGTTCACATCATTGTGGGGGACTTTAACAATGCTGACCTGAAGGTAGTGCTTCCTAGATTCTACCAGCATGTTAAATGTGCCGCGAGGGGTGAAAATACACTAGACAAGGTCCACAGCAAGCTGGGCTACAAAGCTATAAGATTAGCTTACCTACGCCAGTCAAACCATTTATCCCTGCTCCTTATCTTCTCCTACACCCCCATCAGGAAAATAGCTCCTTTTACATCTAAGTCAGTTAAAAACTGGGCTCAAGGCACCATTTCACAGCTACAAGACTGCTTTGACACCACCGCCTGGGAAGTCCTTGACCAAGAGGACCTAGATCAGCACACCCGGGTTATATCAAGCACTGCAGGAACTCCGTCACTGTAGAAAGGTGCATCTGAGTTTATCCCAACACAAAGAAATGGATGACTGGAGAGGTGCGGCATCTTCTCAGGTTGAGGGACACCGCCTTCAGATCCAGAGCCGGGGAGCTGCACAATGCCTGGTTCCCATCAGGAGGTCTAAGCTGGACTATAAGCAGAAGGTTGAGGACTGCTTCCAGAGCAACAACTCCAGGCAGGTGTGGCAGGGGGTTCAGCACATGACCAACTACAAATCCAGCCACATCTCACATGGGCAAACCTCAGCTGATGGAAGAGTTTAAACTACTTCTTTGCACGCTTTGATTTGAGGCAGTGCCAACATCAGCAGCCTCACCATGAGTAGCAGCCATTGCCACAACAGCATCATCCTCAGAGAGCACAAGGTGAGACGCACATTAGAGGCAGTGAACCCGAGGAAAGCAGTTGGGCCGGATGGTGTCCCAGGACGAAGCTGAGAGACTGCGCTGATCAACTGGCGGGGATTCTCACCAAGCTCTTCAACTGGTCCCTGCCCCATCCCATCCTGCCTGAAAACTTCCACAATCATCCCGGTTCCGAAAAAACAAAGACATCAGCTGTAGGGATGATGTTTGATAAGAAATTATCGAGTTCGAGCCTATTATGGAATCCTCTTATCGAATCAATTCTCTTATCGAGTCCAGATAGGTTGTTGTATATGGAAAAAAACACAATATTTGGTTTAACAAATCACTTCACATTCTCTACTGCTCGCTACTATAGTATTACCATATCTGAGTTATTGTGCAGAAATGTGGGGATATAACTACAAATGTGCACTACATTCGTTAACCGTGTTACAAAAAAATGTAATTAGATTGATACATAATGTTGGCTATAGAGAACATACAGACACTTTTTTTGTTGAGTCAAAAATATTAAAGTTCGATGATTTGGTAAAATTGCAAACAGCTAAAATGATGTGGAATTAAATGATGGAATGGATTAAGTAAAGAAGTTAAACATTGTACTGATATGATCCACTTTAAGAGGTTGTTCAAATGAATAGTGCTTACAAAGTACAAAGAAGAAGAATTATCGAAAATAAGATATTATTCATCTCAGTATATTAATAATGACTGAATTAATTAATTACATATTACAAAACTGTTGTATATACTAATTCACAGATATTTTATTATAAAAAGGTCAGTAAATGATGTATATATTTGTATGAAGTGGGAAAGGGGAAGGATTAAATAAGCTTTACTTCTTCCTACTCCTGTAAAGTGAAATGATATGAAACTGTGATGTATTATGATGTGGTCGGATCATATTTTGTTTAGTTATGTTCTGTTAATTTTGGACTTCCTTAGTTGTTTTGTGCACTTCGGGGGTTTGTTTTAGTCACCATGGTTATTTATGATTTTCACCTGCCTTGTACGCGCACCTGTTGCTCATCAGAGACTCTATTTAAGCCTTCCTTTTCCGGTCACTCGTCGTGGCTTCATTGTTTGCATTTGCAACAGTTACGTTGGCATTCTGATTTTCGAGCTCATAATTCCTGTGCTAAGGTTACCTTAGCTTCTAGTATTCCTGTGCTAAGTAAGTTTTTGCTTTAGCTTCTCGTGCGAACGGCACACTTTCCTTTTGTTTCGTTCCTGTCTGTTGTAATGTGTATGATTTATGAGAAATAAATCAACTCCTACCTGCACGCTTTCGTCCGGAGCCGTCAGTTTTGCGTCCCGGGAACGAACCGCAGCACGCTGCATCCCACCGTGACAAATGACTGAACTACGTGACGTCACTTCTTGTGATGTCACACGGGGCATTTCTTGTCGGGACGGGATTCGTTCCAAGTGATTCGAATAAAGAACCAACTCTTTTTCTTTACTATAGTGGTCTCGATAACGGGTACCGGTTCTCAAAAAGGGATTCGAGTCCGAGGACTCTGTTCTTTTCTTATCGAACAACCGGTTTCGAGTATCATCCCTAATCAGCTGCCTGAATGACTACCGTACAGTTGCACTCTCCCCCTATTGAGTTTTCCTTGCCCGTATGTGGGCTCTGTACCGAGGATGTCGTTGTGGCCTGTACAGCCCTTTGAGACACTTGTGATTTAGGGCTATATAAATAAACATTGATTGATTGATTGATATTCCATGGAGTGCTTCGAGAAAGCAGTCCTGCCCCACATCATCTAACTCCTCTCGCCTGGACTGGACCCCTACCAGTTTGCCTACAGAGCTAACAGGTCCACGGAGGATGCCATTGCCACAGCTCTCCACTCTGCCCTGTCTTACTTGGAGAAGGGGTGAGGGGGCTACACTTGGGTGCTCTTCGTGGACTTCAGCTTGGCATTTAATTCCTTTCTCCCCGATAGACTGGTGCCCAAACTACTAGACATGGGATCACCGCAGGCCATCTGCCTTTGGATCAAGAACTTCCTGTCCAACCGCCCCCAGAGGTTGGGAATAGGTTCTCACACTCAAAACCCTGAGTCTCAGCATGGGGTCACCTCAGGGTTGCGTGCTGAGTCCTCTGCTTTATTCCCTCTACAACCACCACTTCTCCGCCGCCCACCCCAGCAACTCCATCATAAAGTTCGCTGATGACACCACCGTGGTGGATTGCATCTCCAGAGGTGACGAGACCGTGTACCGTGATGAAGTGGAGCAGCTATCAATGCTTTGCAAGGTCAACAACCTGCAGCTGAACAAGTTGAAAACTCAGGAGATGGTATTAGACTTCAGGAGGAAGAAGACCGACATCCTGCCCTTGCACATCAATGGGAGCTGCGTAGAGAGAGTCTCAGTCTTCAGATTCCTGGGCGTCCACCTACAGGATGACCTGTCCTTGAGAACTAACACCACGACGATCATTAAGAAAGCCCAACAAAGACTCTACTTCCTGAGAATACTCAATAACTACCACCTAAGAGAGGATCTGTTTGTGCCCTCATACCACTGCTCCGCCGAAAGCATTTTTCACCTACTGGATCGGCGTGTTGTTCCTCAGCTGCACAGCCCTAGACAGGAGAGCGCTCCAGAGGGTCTTCAAAACGGCCCAAAAGATCATTGGGTGCCCTCTACCCTAGCTGGAAATACCACTCGCGCTGTCTTAAAAAGGCATTCAAGATCCTCAAAGACCCAAATCACCCTAGCAACAGACATTTGTGGGGCTGCGCACAGGTAAGCGCCTCAGCACCATGCCCACCCGGATTCATAGATTCAACTTCAGCTTCTACCTCAGCGCCATAAGTGCACTGAATGCTGCAAAGGTGTAAATATGAATAGCTGCCACCACCACTACTGTGCAATACCAGAGGAGAGTGCAATATTCGATTAATGTTTACATTCATGCCCACTCACATGCAATATGTTTATCTTTACACACTTAAATTTACTCCCGGTGCAATATGTATATACCCGCGCAATATGTTTACATTTGTGCTTAGATGCCCGGATTACCTACTGGTTATTTTTATATTCCACACCTATTCTGTACATTCCCTATTAATGTCTATTTAATGTATCCTTGGTGTTTTTATAGTGTTTTAATTTCAGTTAGTTTTAGTATGTGTACATGTAGCACCTAGGGTCTTGCATTGGAATTTCGTTGTACATGTACAATGACAATAAAGATCAATCATTTAGTCATTCAAATTGGCTCTATAGTGTGAATGTGAGTGTGAAAGGTTGTATATCTGTGTTGGCCCTGTGATTAGGGGGCGACTTGTCCAGGGTGTACCCTGCCTTTCGCCTGAGTGCAGCTGGGATAGGCTCCAGCCCCCCGCAACCCTGAGATTGACAAGGCGTAGAAAATGGATGGAAGTGATTATTATTAATTTAGGGCAGTGGCTCCACACTGTGTATGGAGACACATATTTAGCTTTTCAGCCCGGGGAATAAAATAAATAGTGTATCAGCCAGAGGGGATCAGCGTTTGTGATAGACACTTAAAGGCATTATTTGGCAATGACGATCACACGCTTTTTCACGAAATTCAGCCGATAGACATCAGTGGCCAATAGATCGGCACATCTCTGGATTATACTCTTAAAGGGGAACTTCACTTTTTGGGGGGAATTTTGCCTATTGTTCACAATTATTATGAGAGACATGACGATTGATGGTGTTTTTTTGCATTCTAAATATTAAGTAAATGCGATCAAAAGTCTGCTTACATTGGAGCCTATGGGAGTTGCGCAACTCTGCCTATAGAGCCGTTAAAAAACATCCAAACACTTTCATTGATGTTTTGTATACATGATGTAAGTATATACAGTATGTAATGTAGTAACAGGCACATTTATAATATTTAATATTGACATATTATGGTAATTTTAAGCATAGATGGCACATTCATTTAAAAAACGCATCTCAACGTTTGCTTTTTTTTCTTCATCACTGATTATTACTCACTGTGGACTTTATGAGAGCCAACAAACATAATAAAACATCACTTACTGAACAAGGTCTGTTGTCATTAGGATGCCGACTGCCAGGATGTTCATATATTCCCAGTTAGATGAAGAATGTCTCATAATCCTCATGAAGAAACAGGGTTGGGTTTGGGGGGAACAAGCTTATTTTCGTGTCGTCATCGCCAGTTTCGGGTCCTAAATGGCTGTCAAAGTGTACTAACTTGTCGGAATACCTACTCAGACATCTCATGTCCTGGTGAGATGCATGATTTATGATCTACAATAAACTTACAGGGAGCAGGGAAACGAGGAAGCAGCAGACCCTTCGATGATGTAAACATAGGGACACATGGTAGTGATCACGTCACCGCTATAAATAGTTTGTCTGCGTTAGCGCTTATAATAACAAGATCACGAAATGTAAATGGAGTCTTGTTGGCGGTTTTTGAATGGTTATTTATTGGATTTTATAGGTGGAATACAGGAGTTCCCATTGGCTCTGCTGTAAGTGGACTTTTATTAACAAGTTACAATGCATTAAAAAATAAATCCATCTGTCGTCGTGTCTTTCATAATGATTGTAAACGATAGGCAAAATTCCAAAAAAAAGTGCAGTTCCCCTTTTAACAAAGTTTTTGTATTCAATTGCATAACTTTTTCTCGCGGTGGCTAAGTAGTTATGAGTCAAACGATACTGAAAAACAGATGTGTTATGAAACACAAGGAGGGATACTGTGTTCCACAATACCTCAATGTGTGTGTCACTTTGAGGAAAAAAAACACATGACCAATACAGCTGCTGTGTCAATTGACTGTGAAGCGCTTCTTTCGGCGAGCACTAAAGGAAGTCGGAGTGGTGTGCTGCGTTTGACATCAGTCTTCGGCACCATCATTGATCTAAATGTAAATAAGAAAAAGAAAAATTGCCATAGAATGGTATCATTTTGATCAACAGCGCAAAGTAAAGTACATGTAAATGTTCTTTTTTTTCCTTTTTACTATTTGGCTCATTTACTTTCTGTGCAGTTATTTGTTAAAAAGAGAAACAAATGCCAACTATTAATTTTATTTAGAGATCAAATGTAATTAATGTTTTATTACAGCAGATCACGGCTGACCGTTATGAAACACCAACACCATATCATATCATTGTAAATACAGTTAGTGAGTGTGCAATACACTCATCAAGGGATCGTTTACCCATCACTACTAACAATATTTAAAAAGTAAAATAATTGGGAGCATTTTTTTTACTTGGATGTGGTAGAATCCAAGTTGATTATGCCATGCTTTTATTTTTTAATCTTAGTTTTCACATAAACAGGAAGTTTTAATGCTGTACAACCAGGCAGTGGTTATGTCACTTTTTTGTTCCACGCTGCTCAGCGACCCTGATGGAGTTAACAATACCACAACACATGTCGACATAAACAGACTCATTTTTCATAGAAATGTGAACAAAAGCGGTCTCTTTTTAGTAAGAAGAAGAACACGGTGGACCAGGACTTGATGAGTTGATCAATATTGACATAGGGATAGGCATCGTTTACATTTGAACTGAAACTAATACCAAATCTGTTCTGTTTTAACAGTGTCGATGCCTGAACCGGTACTTCAAAACTGGAAAAAAAGTTTTTTTTCATTTTGTGACATTGAAGTTGAACAGAATAATGATTTGAATAGTTACATTTTATAAATAGATGATCAAATCAGCAACATATTGTAATAATTATTGCAACAAAAATACAAAACTAGGAAACAGTGCAAATGTTGATGCTCACAATTCCGGGGTTCGTGAATGCACCTCGCTCGCCGTGATCGTTATTGGTGCATTATAAGGAAGTGCTGTGTTGTTGTTGGGCCTTGGGGCTGCTGTTGGTATGCTAAGGTCAGCATTAAAGTTTAAAAAGCACATTTTAAATGTACAAAATGTATCAAAGTGGTTAACTAAATGCGGCCTATGGTGGAAAAAGTTTCAACACCCCAGCTCCAGGGGCTATGCCGCTGTGACAAGTTACCATAACGATAAAAAGAGACATTTACCCTTATTTTCCGCCCTGTACAGTTCAATGACCATATTAGTTGCTCACCCAGATGTCAAGCAACCCCCTTTGCTTGCATTCCGTCATATCTGGGCAGCTGTTGGAACTCATATGCTCAAACAGCTGATTATGTGATGGCAGGAGAAGCTATGAGAGACAGTCTGGTTTGTTCCTGCAAGGATTTCAGATAATTTCCTGCTACTTTAGAAATTCTCCAAGATCCCTCATGTACCTTGTCACTCTGTATGAGCAATCTTTCCTCTTTCTCTTTTTGGTGGAGAACTGGTTACAAAAGATGTCAACTTGTTCAGTTTTCTTCTGTTTGACTACACAACACACTATGCAGTAATGCATCACGCCACTTGTCTTGTAGTCTTGGCCTTTTGGGCACCTCGAATCTAAGCAGATTGCCATTGTTGTAAGCTGGTCTTTCTATTGTTAGTTGATTGTCGTGGTACTAAGTCCTTCCGTGATTTAGCTAGCTTTTTTGTGATTGTTGCGGCCTAAAATGCAATGTTTTAAAGCTTTTTTTTTCAATAACATTAAATCAGCCTGTGTAATTATAAATTTGTAATCAATATTTTAAGTGTACTTTGTAACCTTAACCTAAAAAAGAAACAAACACAAACAACTGGAAAACAAATATTGTATTGATGTGTTATTCATTGTATACCAAACAGACTTAAAAGTAGACACTAGATCAAATCAAATCAAACATTATTTATACTGCACTTTTCACACACAGGCAAGTGGCAAACACAAAGTGCTGTACAAAAGAGAAGAAGAGAAGACATCACACGCACAATTACAAAACAAAACATAGCATGGCACTGAGCATTTGAGAAAAAACGCCACCTTTGAGGCATCCACACTGGAAAATAATTAAAATGAACACCATCTAAAAAATAGCAATAGCAGTAAAAGCACATACTTAGAGCTCATTGTCAAATTACAAAATATCCATTATAACTAATATTACTAATAAGTGATAATTATAGAAAGAAACCCACAAAAGGCTTCCGTACTGCTCTGTCGTCCACAAGTTGCAGACATTCTCTGTGAATGTTTTACGCTTGAAAAGTGTATTTTAAACATTAATTTATGTTCCAAAACATTTACCCCTGCAAGCGATCTATACCACTCATTTTTATTAATCAAAATTAGAGATTATCATTACACTTCAACATCTATAAAATGTACAATAAATGTTGCCTCTTTGCTAGTTCAGCACTGCAAATGAAAATTGGTTCTTAACCTGGTTAATTAAAGTTTAAATGAATGTATAAATACATGTAAACTGTAACACATACTACATTTCCTAGAAGGCTTTGTGCCGCAGACAGGAAACAGAAGTAATGGTGCGTTCTATTTACCTCAGAAGTTGGAAGTCGGAGCTGGGAAATAAATATGGCCACGTCCATGAAAGCTATCTTTGCCCTTGCTTGGTCTGAATATGAAGAAACTTGTGTGAAAACGTGCTTTCTGCAGCCTTCAAAAACTATGGATGAAGAGGAAATACAGACGCTATTGCTGGCAGTGTAGAAGGTATAAAACGCTTGAAATAAATGTAGTTTACGCTACAATAACACTACCATATATAAACGTTCAACAATACATTGTACATGGCTGATTTAGTGCAACAAAAAAAAATCATAAGTGCTAATAACGGATATTATTTGAAGCATATATCATTGTTTACATCTAGAACAGTCATCTTTAAAGGCCTACTGAAACCCACTACTACCGACCACGCAGTCTGATAGTTTATATATCAATGATGAAATCTTAACATTGCAACACATGCCAATACGGCCGGGTTAACTTATAAAGTGCAATTTTAAATTTCCCGCTAAACTTCTGGTTGAAAACTCCTTTGGATGATGACGTATGAGCGTGACGTAGCCATTGAAACAGAAGTATGGATCCCCCATTGAAGCCAATACAAACTAGCTCTGTTTTCATCTCATTATTCCACAGTATTCTGGACATCTGTGTTGGTGAATCTGTTGCAATTTGTTCATTGCCTTATGGAAAAAGAAGCTGAGCAAGCAAAGAAGAAAGTTGTCGGTGCGAAGCGGAGTATTTTGCGAGGGAAGTCAGCAACACAACACAGCCGGTGTTTCGTTGTTTACATTCCCGAAAGATGCAGTCAAGATCGAAGAACTCGGACAACAGAGACTCTTACCAGGAGGACTTTGACTTTGATACACAGACGCCTGTAGAGAACTGGGACAACACAGACTTTTACCAGGATTACTTTGATTTGGATACACAGACGCGGTACCGTGAGTACGCAGCTGCGCTTCCAAACATTTGATCGCTTGCCCGTACGTGCGTGTCACGTACGTAACTTTGGGTAAATATATAAGCTTTATGAACCTTGGGTTAGGTGAACGGTCTTTTGGGCTGAGTGATTGTGTGTGTTGTCCAGGTGTTTGAATTGGCGGGTTATATGGACGGGAACTAGGAGCTAGCATAACAAACACCTAGGTGGATCACGAGGAGGCGTTTTGAGCCACTTAACAAAGAACTGGCATTTTGTCAACACTTGTTAAAGGGTTTGAAGAAAAAAGTGTAAAATGTAACAGATCACGTTGTAGTCTGACTGCACTCTCATGATTCGGGACCCTGAACAAATCAGTTTAACGTGATTTTGACTCGACACGCCCTTTTAAGATCTAATTACTCAGGAAACCGCAGGGCCCCAATTTTGATATACACATGTGACGCTACACATACATTCATATGGTCATTCAGTCCGCTAAAAGCTCAACAAAAGCAATTTAAAAAAAAACAGAAGACAATTTAGATAGAGAAGTCATTCAAAAATAGTTCCCCTCTGAAAGCAACTATGGGTAGTTCATACTGAGCCACCATAATGTCTGATGTTTCTAAGTACTTGAGTTACTGGCAGTCAGTCTACATACTTTCTTCTGCATGTGATCACAAATTAGGCAGTGTTGAGTTACTGCAGGATAGTTTATATTTACACAGTGTTTACTACAATAGCACATCAAACATATTGAAATATATCAGGAGAATAATCCAACTTAACAATGTAGATGAGTAAAGGGGACCAACTTATCTACTTGAGATGGGCGGTACTGTAAATGTTGGTATTGATCCAATATCAAGTAGGCCAGTATTGCTGATACTGACTTTTTTGCCGGAAATCTTTCAAGACCAGTGACTAATTTTGCCTTGAATTTGTTTATCATAATTACAATCAACGTATAACACTGGACCAAGATTTTAGACAATTAGATAGATAATTTCACCAGTGTGTGTGTGACAATCATTGGCACTTTAACTTTTTAACTGTATCAGAGCAATAAATAGCATGTTGAAATTAATATTTTTTGTTTTATAATGTTATATTTTCAAAAATCGATATTAATACATACAAAATGTATGTTATATCGTTAGAAAAAAGTATTGCGACATATTGCCATATCTATATTTTCCCATCCCTAGCATCCATCCATTTTCTACCGCGTGTCCCTTTCGGGGTAGCAGTAACCTCCAAATGCTCGATCCTCAAAGCCCTCAGGTTGGGTTTCCATGGTAACCTAGCTAAATTCCGCTTTGTTCCACCCACTTTCATTATTTCTCTTATGCAGTTTAGGCAGTATGTGTGTCATTTTGGCATTTGCTGCATTTTTATTTTGCATTCGGTTTTACCTCATGCGGTATTTAGTACATGCAGCATTTTCCCATTGCATGTGTTTTTTTTATAACAACGTGTTTTTAGCTTCGGATAATTTCTGTTTGGACGTTTGCTCCTGTCAGTCAACCGTATTGTAGCGTCCAGAAGAAGTGCACAACAAGTCTGACGTTTCTTTTGTACTTTTATTGAGCAACCTGTACTAACACAGCTCAACTTATCTCGTTCCTTCCACACGCACGTCTATCCTCATTCCTCATTTCCGCAACAACGAACGCTTCCTCCTCCTTCGCCAATCACCTTAGAGGCGTTGGACGTTCACAATAATGGGAATTCTGAAAATCTCTCACTCAAGAACACAACATCAACCTCAGCAGGTCGTTACAGTATTGTAGTGGTAAAAGTCAGCATGTGAGGTTGAAAAAAAAAAGTATCTTAGAGGACTTCTTTACGCTTTGTATATATTTATTTCATCGCAGCTGTGTTTATTAAGAAAGTTAAAGCGTTTTTTTCCCCCAAATGAAGCTGCCGGAGTTGTAAAACCACTGAAATGTCCCATAAATGTTGTAGAACTTGAATGCAGCACGAGTCGTTGTTCAGCCAATGCTGTGAAGCCAAGGCACGCACGCGCTTTTTTGCGCGTGCGTGTGATGTTATTAGCTGACAGAGCAGAGAGGACACACGCACACGCTCACATGCAATGCGGTGGTCCTTTTTTCCCCCACTTTGCGTTTTTAACACCATTGTCATCATTCTGGCTCTCTTTTGATAGTTTATTAACAAACGCCGCCATTTCGACGTTTGGATGAGGATTGTTTCATTTAGCACAACTTTTTCACACACCAGGAAAAAAAGACGGACTTAAGTTTGACGTTTATTCGGTGATTTTGAGGCGCTAAGACAGTCTAGCACTGTGAAGGCAAGGTAAGAAAGACGTGTAAGTTTATTTTCAAACAATTATCATACATATGTATTAATAAACGCTATTAGACACTATACTGTAAAACAAGGTTGTCCACAGTACGACACGGGGGCTGTTTGCAGCCCACAGCTGGTCTTCATTAGCACTCAGTACATTAACATACAACTGCAAGAAAAACACAGCAAAAAGGAGGAACATTTTTTTTAAATCTATTTGTTGAAATATTTAGCATATTGGATTTTTATTTTTCATTTTTTTGAGTGTAATGTGTGTTTTTTTTTTTAAATTAATCAATTCAACAAAATAATACAATTCCAACTCAAAAACTAAACCCGGTCCAGCAACATGCAGAAGTGCAATCAACCGAGCAAATTGAGAGGAGACACAAACATGACACAAAACAATCCAAAGGTAGTCAAACAAAAATGAATAATATCAACAACAGTATCAATATTAATAAGAATTCCAACATACCAGTGATTAGAAATCCCTCATTGACATTATCATCACAGCCATTAAAAAAAAAAAAAAAAAGTTTAAAAAATGAACAATAGTTTTACAGTGGCTTACACTTGCATCGCATCTCATAAGCTTGGCTTGTAGTTTTTCTTTTTACAAAATAAAAAAATAAGAATAAAAAGTGGCCCTGAATCCTTAGGTTTTTCAGTAGTTGTAAAAAGTTATATACTGTGCAGTTGTGTAATAAAGTCTTTGTACAGTGACAGGAAGTGAGCAATTTGACCCTTGGAGTAATGGAAGGGTGTTCAAAGTCTTAAGGAAATAGCGCGGCTGTGTTATTTGTCTATGTATTAATCACTTAAAACTATTTCATGACTAATACTATTGTTAATTACCAACCTTGGCAGCTTTTTCCTGTTGCTGACTTGAATTTGTCCCAATTTCTTATCACTTCACAGTTAAATGCAATGTACAGTTTTAGGAGTAGTGTTTTATTAACTTTGCTGTTTCAAATGTATTGTATGTGATTCACTCAAAAATTGCTTGTTTGATTTTTTCAGTAAGTAATACATTATTAAAATGTTGCCTCTAAGAAGCCGCATAACTTTCAAACAGCCCTTTTAATCTCTGTATAACGAGGTCCTTTAATAAACCGTGTGAAAACGCATAAATATCTTAAGTTATTCGACATTGCTACTTAATTAAACATTTTGACTCACTGACAGCACAGTTGGATTTGTTGACCAAGATCAAGTCATCTAATTTGTCATCTGGCTTCTTACCTCTGTCCGTACGCATCTGGTCTGCCAGAGAATAAGATGATGCAGCAGGATGGATCGGTGTTGCTAGCTTAGTGACTTTGTCGCTATATCCAAAACATCACTTTTCTGTCAACAAGAAAAGCTCTGCTTTGCTACTTGAGTTTTAATGATTTGGAAGTTTTCCTGACCACTGATTGCAATCGCAGCCACAGGAGAGTTTGTTGACATTTTCAAATTGCTCTTGGTCCGGTGAGAGGAACAGATTTGCTGAAAAAAGCTTTTTGACTAGCAGCCCCACTGCTAGGCCTGGGGCAATATTCAATAAGTCAATTAACCGAATGATAAATGAAAATTAACTAACTTTTCCAGCGTTCTTTTCATCGGTATTAGCAGCTGGGCTCATTTGTACCATAGCGGCATGAAAAGAAGGCCATGAATCCTCTTGTCATTCATTAAGAGTCTTTGTGCAGAGAGGCGGGATCGCGAACATCACGCAGTGCAACAAGTTAGTCCGTGATGAACACAGTAGCGAACATGGAGAACAAAATGATCGCAAATGCTGCAGCACCAGTGATGACGTTTCCATGCACTAAATTAGTCTGATTTCTCAAATAGTTTGTTTTTTGTGTTTTCGCACCTACATGTGTAGGCTGTGTAGAATACAGAGTTTATGCTTATCAGTTTGGAGTGCATATTTGCAGCCTGAGGTTTGTATACACTTTCTTTTTTGCCTTTAATACCAGCTTCATTCACTTCTATTTCAATCTGGAGTCTAAATGAAGCCGCATTATCCGTTGCCTTAGCTACCTTCCGAAATGAATCTGTTTCTATTTTTTTTCTCCCATTGAACCGCTTCAAAATGTTCCGTTCTTTTAATTTGTAAAGCAAATAAAGTCTCCTCTTAATTCCAGTTGTTGCCTGTTTTGATTGAATAGTATCTGTTTCCGGGTTATACCAGCTGAGTTGAGACTGAGTCATGCGCGATATGAAGGGTCCCCTCTGCCAGCACACACCCACTCGAAAGATCTGGTTCCCAATCGTGTAATCTAGGTGTTAGTCAGGTTTGCCAAACATGATCAGATTAAAGGTTTCATGGGTTGTAGGACGCTTTTTTAGAGCCGAACTATTTAAGAAATCAGACTAATTTAGTGCATACTTAGAAACATATTCACTGTGAGAATATTTCTGTTTTAAACCAGTGTAACAAGGGGAGATTATCAACACCAAGATTTGTGTCAACAAAAAAATCAAACTGACAAACTTTCCCACTTGAGACACCACCATCCAACTCAGTATTCCTAAATGGTAAAAGACTTGCACATGCAGATGCCAAGCCTTTGTCTGAACAGTCCCCACTCACTCAAAATGAAAATAGCAAAAGTTGCACATATTTATAAGACTGAGGACAGACACATGTTTACAAACTGTAGACTTGTTTCCTTACTTCCACAATTTTCTAAAATGATTGAAAAGATAGCAAATTGGGGCAGCACAGTGGAACAGGGGTTACTGCTGTTGCCTCACAATACGAAGGTCCTGGGTTCTTTTTCAGGGGCGCTGGAAGTTGGCTCACCCGCCAGCGTTCCTGTTCTGTCTCCCTGTAATGTATGTCTGCTCTTGAATGGGATTGTGCTGAAAATCTGAATTTCCCCTCGGGGACTAATAAAGTAAACGAATGGTCTCAGGGTATTTCTGTGTGGAGTTCTCCCCGTGACTGAGTGGGTTCCCTCTGGGTATTGCGGCTTCCTCCCACCTCCAAAGACATGCCACTGGGGATCGGTTGATTGGCAACGTTAAATTGGCCCTAGTATTTGAATGTGAGTATGAATGTTCGTTTATCTGTGTTGGCCCTGCGATGAGTTGGCGACTTGTCTAGGGTGTACCTTGCCCTCCGCCCGAGTGCAGCTGGGATAGGCTCCAGCACCCCGCAACCCCAAGAAAATAGAAGATGGATGGAATGATATTTAACAACAGATTGGACAAATTCATAAACAAAAGTGGAACAAAAGTAAAGCCAGTGTGCAGCTGCAGTGTTTATGAATCTAACAAGTATTTGATACAATGTATAACAAATTATAACTATAAGGCATCAGAGGGTTTGTCTTGAACTGGATAAAAGCTTGTTAACCAACAGGAATATGTGAAGCCAGGCAAGTCTACAAGGCAACGTACCCCAGAGACCAAAATTGTTCAATCGCTACATAAAGGACATTTGTAAAGTTACAAAGAACTTCAAGTTAGTACTATTTGCTGACGACACAACTGTGTTTTGTTCAGGAGAGAACACACAAAAGCTAATACAAATAACAGAATAAATGAACAAATTAAAGAGATTGTTTGACCGAAACGGACAATCGTTAAATCTCAGTAAAACTAAAATAATGCTATTCGGGAACAATATAAGAGAAAGTCAAACACATGCAAAAAGAGAGTAGATGTTGACAAAGTAAAAGAAAACACATTTTGGGGCGTAATAATTAACTGTAAATCTCATATAAAAAATATCCAACATAAGGTGGCAAGAAATACATCAACAATGAATAAAGCGAATTATGTTCTGGACCAAACATCACTCCATATTCACTACTGCTTGCTAGTGTTACCATGTCTGACTTATTGTGTAGAAATATGGGGAAACAACTACAATTGTACTTTTCATTCACTAAACGTGTTAAAGGGTCATTTATAACAATACATAATGTTGGATTTAGAGAACACTCAAACCCTTCATTTATTGAATCAAAAATATTGAAATGTAATGATTTGCAAACAGCTAAAATTATGCACAAAGCAAACTATAATATGCTGCCTAATATGTACAATATTTCTTCTAAACAAAAGAAGAGAAATATAAAAACTTTAAACATTTGCATGCACTTAAAACTTTTATCATATCAGTAAGTGAAATTAAATTATGGAATGTATTTAGCAAATATTTAAAACAAAGGACTAATATGAACCAGTTTAAGAAGCTGTTCAAACAAGTGTTTACAATGACGAATCCTGATAAACATTTTACACTTTTTTGCAAAGTGAGAGTATCTTATCCATTTAATTATGTGAAATGGTGTACAAGTTTAGAACAGGAAGTGAACAAATGTGTTATGTTGCTGTGAAATGGATGAGGGGGTTAAAATATAATTAAATAAGCTCTGCTTCTTTCTGCTCCTTTTCTTACATGTTGTAATAAGATAACCGAAAATATGTGATGTATCATATTGTAACAGTATGCATATTCAAAATAAACTTATAGCATAAACTTGTTTTCAGACCCCTGTAGTTACTAGGGATGTAACAGTAAATTTATTTGTATTTGCACATTAAAAGTGAAAGACAGAAAGTGTTTTAAAGTCTTGTGTTTTCTGAGTAATGAAATACAAGTGGTCGCGAAACGCAAAATATTTGTCGCAGGAGCGGAGATCGAGGCTTGGACAAAAATATTGTATATATCCCAATTTAGGTAACACATATATATATATATATATATATATATATATATATATATATATATATATATATATATATATATATATATATATATATATATATATATATATATATGCACACACACACACAAATATTAGGTCTGTCAAATGATTTTATTTTTTTATCACGTTTTGGATTTTGGAATAATCATGAATTATCACAGGTGATTACTCGCTTGCATAATTAAAATTTGCTTAAAAAGACCAATATTTGAACACAAATGAAATTTTGTCAGAATGTCATTCAGGAACGTTTTTAAAAGTTTTTTCTAAAGTTCTTTCAGGCTGTATTTTGGAGTGAAATTTGCTTGCGAGCACACAAGTCGAAGTCTCCCCTCATTTTTGTACTGATGAATGCCTTGATCTGATTACTGACCATATAGCGGTTAAGGTAAAAGAGCTTGCACAGCCAAAATAAATGCCATGATTAAACTGTGTTCATAATTAATGCGATAATTATTTGTGATTAATCACATAGGATAGGATAAACTTTATTTATCTCACAATGGGGAAATTATGTGGTTGCAGTACAGATTCAAAAATGTGTTAACTCGTTAAGTTTAACAGCCCCGATATGTACCATAGAGGTGGGAATCTTTGGGCACCTAACAATTTGATTCTATCCCGATTCTTGGCGTGACTGTTCGATCTATAATCGATACTCTATTCACCACAATTCTCATAGTATATTTCATAATATTATTAGTATTATCATGTAAATGATAATAAAACCTTTTCAGAACCTTTTTCATTTTACAAAGGCTCCTCTTCGCTGCTGACGTACGAACTAAATGTGCACTGTTGACCTAAAAAAGAGACTTTTTATTTTGTTTTTACAAAAATCACCGATTGTTTCTCAATATAATAAAAGATAATAGGGAAACTCCAACCCGATCCCAGCTTTACAATACTTAGGATAGAAATTTACAAAGCAATTGAGAAGACCTACAAATACAATACTTATTAATACAATACTAAAATAAAGGAAAAACAAAAATGTATAAAAGCAACTGTACAATAATAACAGCAATAGTTGTTTAATGTATTTAATTTTTTTAAATCGATTCTTGAAAATTGTGAATCAATATAAAAGTGGAATAAATAAAAATTGCGTTTTTTGATACGAATAGATGTTTTTTGAGCACCCCCAATATATACACATGAAATGAAATCCAATTTTGCTCATGTTTTGTCCTTTTATTTATACAACACCTTTTTATATATTAAAATGACAAGACAATTAAAAAACGGTATAAAATATTGTTAGTATCAGCCCCTCTTTTTGACAGTGTATACTATAATCTTATCTACAAATATGAATGTGGAGATGGCATTTGTAATATGTTTGTGCGTGACTGCTTGGCATAGACGGTGTCATTGGACAACAACTGTTTGGCTCGTTTGGTGTGTTTTTATTTTGATCATGTCTTGGTTTTGAGGTAACGTTAGTATCTTGTTGTATTTTAACACTGTCTATGTCCTTTATGTTGTGTCTTTAAATGATAGAAAAGATTAGACGTGTTCAAGTCGCCAGCATGGTAGCGGGCGGCATGTTTTGCAGATTAGCCTAGAAAAAGTGATTCTAAACGAATGAGTTCCTCTTTCCTTTTTTGGCACCAATTATTTTCTGGATTTTCTTGGTTTATCTTCCATTGCGCTTTCCGTCTGTGCGACATTGTTGATATTCATGCTCTTGCCGTTAAAATGACGATATAAACAATACAGAGTTATATTGTTATAACACTTACCGTATATTACCAAATAAACACCCTTGGGCAAATAACCGCCCGGGGTCTGACCCCATTTTGTGAATTAACCGCCTCTTCCTAATAACCGCCTATGTCCAAATAGCCGCCCATGGGCTGTTATTAGCATAATTTAGATTAAAATGCTACTGGGGTTGCGTTTGCTGCAGTATTATTTTTTTGATGGTTTTATAGAGTACTTGGTACCATAATTTTATTTTTCCTGTATGCTGCTTTATTTAAAACTTGGAGTACTGTAGCCTTTATTTTATTTAAGTGACAGTGTTATTGTTCTGTTTTGATGGTGGGTTTTATACTTGAGTACTTGGTACCATAATTTTATTTTTCCCGGTAGGCTGCTTTATTTAAAAAGTTTATTTATTTTTAGTATTGGTATTCTATTTGACAATTGTTGCACTACTGCCATGTTAAGGCCTTGTTGATCTCTTGTCTTTTGATAGCCTACCTCATGTTGATCTCTTGTTTTTTTGTTTGTATGTTTCCAATAGCTTTTACATTTTAAAGTTTTTTGTACGAAAAAAAAATACTGGACTGTAACCAAATAATGGCCTGCGTCTACTGTGGTAGCTTGGTGCTGCAGGGTATTCCGAGGTGCTGCGAGTCGGCCAGTTGTTGGGGTAGCGACCTTGTGTGTCAGCATGTCTGTGATCTTCTTTTAATTCTTTTTTTTTAATTTATAAATATATTTAATTATTTATTTATTCTTATTTTTTTTAAATATATTTTATTAATATTATTATTATTATTATTATGTATTTATTTATTTTATTTATTTATTCCCCTACCTCAGGGGGGGGACTCGGCGGGGCGGTTGCTGGTTGTTCCATCTCCATCGTTGGGGTCCCTGCGGGTGGGGTGGGTGGTTCCTGTGGCCCCGTGCTGGGTGGTCCTGTGGCGGCCGGCTTGGGTGGGGTGGCCGTGGGCTGGCCTCGCCGCGCTCTCCGGGGGTGGGGGGGAGCTCGTGGGGGCCCTGTTGCCGGTGGGGCGGGGGCGGTCTTCCCGTCCGGTTGCGGGGGGTCTCCGGGCCCCTCGGGCGGGGCGTCCCGCCTTTCTGCGGCCTGCTGCTGGCCCTTGTGGGCAGCGCGGTGGGCCAGGCTCTGGGGTTCCTGTCGCTGTCCGGCTTGGCTGCGTGGGGGCAGTGGCCCCTGGTTCCCTGGGCACCACACCTACTGTTTGTGGGATGGGCTCTCGGGGAGGCTGGGGCCGTACTCTGGCTCCCGCACACACTGGGAGTCAAATGTATTGTACATGCAAATTCACATATACTCACACACATACATACAGACATACATAGGTACTTACGCTCCCACATACATATACAAATAAATACAGTACATATTTACACACTCAAAGTTCGTACATCCACATGCACATTCATTATACAAACATACTGTATACACATACTGTACATATACATTCACTGTAAAAACATACATATACACATACTGTACATATACACTCACTGTACAAACACACACATACACATACTACACATATACATTCACTGTACAAACACACACATACATATACTGTACATATACATTCACTGTACAAACACATATACACATACTGTACATATACATTCACTGTTCAAACACACATACTGTATACACATACTGTACATATACATTCGCTGTACACACATATACACATACTGTACTTATACATTCACTGTACAAGCACACATATACACATACTGTACATATACAAGTACATATGCACACATACACTCATGCACATAATCACGTTTCATCAAACATATATTAATGTTGTTGCCCTAGGGTAAACTGGGTATAACACAAGGCACACTGACAAAGCTTAACCTATTGTTACTATAACAATCTACAAGGTTAATGTAGGTTGCTTCTCTTTCTTCCCCTCCATTTGTCTGCATTCTTTCGTATCTCAAGTTATCATGTATATGTATTGTTGCATTTGAACAATTGTATTGTTGATAATAAAGGTAAAGTATTGGTATTGTTTATTATCAATAGCACTATTTCTATTGGTATTCATATTGCTCCATTTTTAGTGTAATAATGCTCATTGTCATTTCTTTATTTATTTTTTTACTTTCGCTAACTGCTTATTTGCTATTACTTTTACCATCATATTTGTACATGTCGTATTTGCTGATGTTGCTCTGTCGTTGTTGTTGTTGTTGTGTTTGCTGTTGTTGTTTTTGTCTCTCTGTCTAATCCCCCTCTTGTCCCCACAATTCCCGCCTCTGTCTTCCTTTTTCTCTCTTTATATCCCCTCCTGCTCCGGCCCGGCTGCACCAAATGATAATATAAATACATTTAATAAAGTCAAAATACAAGTAAGGCAACAAGAGAAGTATCCTACACTTCTCTTTTGTAAAGTAAATCTGAACAGCCGATATGGGCATCTACATCTGCTATATGATTTGCCCGAGAAGCTGGGCAGGACATTATTAAAAAAAAAAAATAATAATAATAATAATAATGGCTTGGTGCAGGCTGGTGAAAAAATAAATAAATCCTTGTGCAAATAACCGCCTGCTTTTAAACGCCTGTCTCCAAAATCGATTTTGTGAAATAAAGGCCCGGGCTACTATTTGGTAATATACGGTATGTCATACTACGATATATATCGAAGTATTGCACGGCACAATTTGCACGTTTTGAGAGCTATATTGTAACTTGTGGCACATTGTAAATAATAAAACAAACCAAAGAAAAACAACAAAACTGAATATGGAAAAAGTAAGAAAATGCTTAAATGTTGATACTGATAACTAATGACAGCAACGATTAGTCTTCAGATATAAAGTACAGTGGTGATGGGTCAAATGATACTGAAGCATCGATGCGCTATGAAACACAAGGATTAATACTGTTACTTCAAAGCGATACCTCGATGTGTGTCACTTTAAGACCAATACAGCTGTTGTCATTTGACAGAAAAGTGTCAAGCTCTCAACTCAGGACTGACTGCTCGTACTAAATTAAGTTGACATTACTTTTTGTCGCCATTAACAATCTAAATGGAACTTCAAATAGTGATTCCCGAGCTCGGCCACCGCTGCTGCTCACTGCTCCTCTCACCTCCCAAGGGGTGGAACAAAGGGATGGGTCAAATGCAGAGAGTAAATTCACCACACCTAGTGTGTGTGTGTGACTATTAGTGGTACTTTAACTTTAACTTTAAAAGTTCTGAAGTATGGGATCATTTTGATGTTGTAACACCAAATAAGGTAAAAAAAAAAAAATCGGGTTTGATGCTAAATGTTATTTTAATGTGCAAGTCAAGTAACTTTTCAAATCCAGCAGATGGCGCTACTATAAAACAGCTACACACTATCTGTGCAGCGTAAATACATTCAGTGAATACTACACAGTACACACTTACTCTCACTATTGTACAGTAGTACCTCGAGTTACAAGCGCATCTTACGAGTTTTCCGGGACACGAGCTGTCTCTTGGTTAATTGTGCTTAGGTTGCAAGCAGAAATTCGGGCTACGAGCCGCTAGTTGGCATAGCGGATGTCACAGTGAATCATGTCAGATCCAACCAAAACATTCGGTCTTATTTGTTAGCATTACCTTATAGCTGGAGACCAACACTTTGTTTTCCAAAACATAAGAATGAAGAAATTGAGTGTGAAAGACAGTGCTGAGAAAAAAAGCAGGTGATATTTATTGAGATAAAGAAAGAAATCATGAAAACAAACAGGACTGAAGTGTAGTCGATTTGTCGAAGCAGTTTGAGTGTAGCACTTCGAGTCTGCACCATACTGAAGCAGAATGGGTCAATAATGCCAACCAAATAGGTTAAAATAATATTTAAATGGCAGACATTTATCCATGAAAATATAGAAAAGGTGCTCAGAGAAGCAGCATGAAGGAGATACCATCGGAGTCTGCTCTCCAAGGTTATATGACATGCTGCAACTTTTATTACCAAAACTCAGCACATGACTTTGCATTGGAATGTCTCACTGCTGTAACAAGACTCGTTTTGAAAACGTCCACGCAACACATTCCTAGCTAACTTGGTTCTGCATGTGTACTGTTGTCTTGAAAAAGGTTTGGACTAAGCTGTGCTAAGATGATTATGGTGATTTTTGTATTCACATATATTATTTGTGTCAAATATATTCGCTTTGTAACATAAATGCCATGAAGTCGGAATTTTCCCTTCCCATCTGCTTCCTTTGAAACGTTGGTCTGTAATTGAATTGACAGCGCAGTGGTGGGTTCTGGGTTAGGGCACAAAAAGGAGGAACGCTATTTGCCATTACATGGATAATCGTTTACTGCTGTAACGCTTGGCCTCTGGTGCTCTCTCCCAGCTCCTCATATCCAAGCCACAGCAGGGGAAAATCTTTGTCACAGTCACAAAACCTGCCGGTGGTCCTCAGGCTTAAACTTTTGTGGATTTCTATCCTGTCTGGTTATTTATCTGCTTTATATTTAAATGCCAGGAGTGCAGGCTTACTTTTTAACAGCTATACGCATCTTGATCCCCACCTTGCGCCAGTGTCACATGTCAATGATTTATGACCGCATTTAAACAAATACCATCTGATTTGAAACAGCTCAATTGTGTTTAAAAAATGAATATGAGTGTGCTTTTTTTAGGTTTAGGGTAGAACTTCATGTTGCTTCAAAAGGAAAATGTTGCCAGCTTACGTACTCGTCGCGGACTTGTCAACTCATTCTTGGAAATTACTAGTGAGTGCTAGAATGTGAGTTGAAAGTGTGTGAAGTAGAAAGACGGGAACATCGATCGGACTTGAAACATGAATTATCATTGACCTAACTCTTTATTTTCATTTTCATAGAACATTTTTGAGAAGTAATGATGTAAGAATATTATGATGTCGTCATTCATAGTATCACCACTTCTAACTGTTTTTAGAATAGTTATGTTAAGTTAAAGTTAAAATACCAATGATTGTCACACGCACACTACGTGTGGTGAAATTTGTCCTCTGCATTTGACCCATCCCCTTGTTCACCCCCTGGGAGGTGAGGGGAGCAGTGGGCAGCAGCGGTGCCGCGCCCGGGAATCATTGTTGGTCATTTAACCCCCAATTCCAACCCTTGATGCTGAGTGCCAAGCAGGGAGGAAATGGGTCCCATTTTTATAGTCTTTGGTATGACTCGGCCGGGGTTTGAACTCACATCACGTTCATTGCATTCAAGTTATATTCCAAGATAATGTTGCACTGGGGATGTAATGGTACATGTATTCATATTCAGATTTGTGGATAAGCATCCTTTGGTGCCGTTTGGTTTGGTACAGCTACACATTACATGCACTTCCACAAGCCATGGTAGTAGGGTTTGACTATTTTGATAGTCATCAGCTATCCTAACTTTCACATTTTCATCGTCTCTTATTTAGCCATCTGTTTTAAATACATCTTGAGATATTTTAGGCATGTGCTAACTAACAATAACAATGATTACTTTATTCAGAAATGTTCATTTATGCTGTAACTGTGCCGCTTATTAGGCTGTTACAAAAGTAATAACTCTATAGGAAGTTTGTCCACAAGTAAAGGCAAAGTTACAATAAAAACAAAATATCTGTTTGTATGTAAACAAAACGACACTCAAAATATCAACAATAAAACCAACTTAAATTAAAACAAATAACTCCAAAGCTATCAAGCTTCCTCAAAGAGAAAATATCAATTTGTGATGATGATGTTTTTAGAAAGATACACACATGTATTTAGACAAAGTTTAATGGGCACACTTTGGCTAAAATAATACTTAAAGATATGTTTTATAGAACTTCCTTTCTCTGAAGTTAACATGCTAGCTAACTATCATACTGGAGAAAAATACAGTGATGCTTAATATAATATTAATATAATAATATGTGACTGAATTTATTTGTGCACGTATGCTAGCAGCCCCACCTCCACCCATAGAGACAACGCAAGTAAATGACTGACAGGAGGGTTGACTCTATTAATTTCATTCCACTATAGAACAAACGCACGCAAGTGCTGAGACAAAGAGGGAATCTTCTCACAGCCTGCCCTATAGCGATTGTCAAACAAAACAAACACGCACAGACTTGGCAATTGCTAGGGTTTGTCTGTCTGTTAGTCAGCAACATCGCTCAAAAAGTAATTGGCAGATTTGGTTTAAACTTTCAAGAATTGTCAGAAATGGGATAAGGAACAAGGGATTAGCTTTTGAAGTTGACCTGTATCACCGTCTGGATTCAGGTTTTTTTTAACTTGTTAAGTAATGGTAGATGACATTATGGTTCTCAGCTTTATTATTTTTCCTTACACCTTCAAAACACCATATGTTTTTACAGTTTCTTAAATTGTCTCATATTGGTACACTCAACTGTTTGACTTTTTTTTACTAATTCCATAAATTTATTCCTGATGTTGGCAGGCTCAAAGTTTGGCAAACTTAATGTGTGGGGGGTTTCTTATGTGTCCTTTATACTTTCCTTCCCCAGTGTCTAAGAAGCATGGCAAGCTGATCACCTTCTTGCGCTCCTTCATGAAGTCCAGGCCCTCAAAGCAGAAGCTGAAACAGAGGGGCATCCTCCGGGAGAGGGTGTTTGGCTGCGACCTCGGGGAGCACCTCCTCAACTCTGGCCATGATGGTGAGTCCTGAAAGATGATTGGTGTTTTTGCTTAGATTTCTTTGGTTGCCAGTCGGAGTCTCTATAAATAACCATCCACAGTGATCTTTTGTGATTAATTGCATGCGTTAACAAGTTAAAGGCCTACTGAAACCCACTACTACCGACCACGCAGTCTGATAGTTTATATATCAATGATGAAATCTTAACATTATAACACATGCCAATACGGCCGGGTTAACTTATAAAGTGACATTTTAAATTTGCCGCTAAACTTCCGGTTCGAAACGCCTCTGAGGATGACGTATGCGTGTGACGTAGCCCGGCGAACACGGGTATGCCTTCCACATTGAAGCCGATACGAAAAAGCTCTGTTTTCATTTCATAATTCCACAGTATTCTGGACATCTGTGTTCGTGAATCTGTTTCAATCATGTTCATTGCATTATGGAGAAGGAAGCCAAGCAAGCAAAGAAGAAAGTTGTCGGTGCGAAATGGACGTATTTTTCGAACGTAGTCAGCCACAACAGTACACAGCCGGCGCTTCTTTGTTTACATTCCCGAAAGATGCAGTCAAGATGGAAGAACTCGGATAACAGAGACTCTAACCAGGAGGACTTTTGATTTGGATACACAGACGCCTGTAGGGAACTGGGACAACACAGACTCTTACCAGGATTACTTTGATTTGGATGACAAAGACGCAGACGTGCTACTGTGAGTATGCAGCTTTGGCTTTTTTTTGCGTATGTACGTAACTTTTTTAAAATATATAAGCTTTATGAACCTTGGGTTAGGTGAACGGTCTTTTGGGCTGAGTGATTGTGTGTGTTGATCATGTGTTTGAATTGTATTGGCGTGTTCTATGGAGCTAGGAGCTAGCAGAGGAGCTAGGAGCTAGCATAACACGTACCGTACCGTACGTGCGCGTCACGTACGTAACTTTTTAAAAATATATAAGCTTTATGAACCTTGGGTTAGGTGAACGGTCTTTTGGGCTGAGTGATTGTGTGTGTTGATCAGGTGTTTGAATTGTATTGGCGTGTTCTATGGAGCTAGGAGCTAGCAGAGGAGCTAGGAGCTAGCATAACAAACACGCAGGTGTTATTATGCAGGATTAATTTGTGGCATATTAAATATAAGCCTGGTTGTGTTGTGGCTAATAGAGTATATATATGTCTTGTGTTTATTTACTGTTGTAGTCATTCCCAGCTGAATATCAGGTACCGTGAGTATGCAGCCTTGGCTGCTAAACATTCGATAACTTGACCGTATGTGCGCGTCACGTACGTAACTTTTTAAAAATATATAAGCTTTATGAACCTTGGGTTAGGTAAACGGTCTTTTGGGCTGAGTGATTGTGTGTGTTGATCAGGTGTTTGAATTGTATTGGCGTGTTCTATGGAGCTAGGAGCTAGCAGAGGAGCTAGGAGCTAGCATAACAAACACGCAGGTGTTTTTATGCAGGATTAATTTGTGGCATATTAAATATAAGCCTGGTTGTGTTGTGGCTAATAGAGTATATATATATGTCTTGTGTTTATTTACTGTTGTAGTCATTCCCAGCTGAATATCAGGTCACCCCCGGCTCTCACAGCATCTTCCCTATCTGAATAGCTTCAACTCCCCACTAGTCCTTCACTTGCACTTTACTCATCCACAAATCTTTCATCCTCGCTCAAATTAATGGGGAAATTGTCGCTTTCTCGGTCCGAATCTCTCTCACTTCATGCGGCCATCATTGTAAACAATAGGGAACTTTGCGTATATGTTCAACTGACTACGTCACGCTACTTCCGGTAGGTGCAAGCCTTTTTTTTATCAGATACCAAAAGTTGCAATCTTTATCGTCGTTGTTCTATACTAAATCCTTTCAGCAAAAATATGGCAATATCGCGAAATGATCAAGTATGACACATAGAATAGATCTGCTATCCCCGTTTAAATAAAAAAAATTCATTTCAGTAGGCCTTTAAGTTTGAGCATTTTGCTTAACGTTTTTCCAACAGCATCCACAAAGCACAAATGTCATGGCCAATAATGCTAATTACACAACGCAGACATCTTGCGCTGCTTAAGTCCATTACACATATCTAGTATCATAAGCGATGTTGTCAGGAAAAAAACTTATCCTTATCCTCCTTATTTCATAATACGTAACATGTAGTCAACAGCTAAACACTCATCTCAGGTCTTGTTGACACAAACTTAGAAAAGTATGATTCACGTTAATAATCTGTCTTATCTTGCTGGTATCGCACAGTCTACTGGTCACAAATCAGGCTTAGGAGTTTTGCGTTGATCTTTGGCATTTGAGAATCAAGTGATAAACCCTTTGGGCATTTCTATGTTGGGATAAGTAATAACCTCTAGACATATTCCTAGGCTTATGGAAATGTTTGGAATTCTTGGGATATTAATCTGTGTCTGACTTTGCTCAAAACTCCACAAATGGGTAGGGTTTGGGGTGTTTCCAAGAAGCTTTAGAAAGTTGCATTTAAGTACATCAAGGTCATACGTTTACACTTGTGCAATTCTAAATGTAGGAATAGTAGTGGAAAGAATCACAGCATACTTAATACTATCCTTTCTCCAATTACTGATACTTTGTTTCTAGAGATCGACCTATATGTTCAGGACCTATACGGATACAATTATTAGAAGTCAAGGAAGCCGATAACCAATATGTGGAGCCGATATTCTTTTGCGGGTCAGAGGAGCATCAAAATTAGCATTTTAAAATCTCGGAAATCCTCTTGGATAATTATAAAATTAAATAACTACATAATAAATAAAAAATATGAGATTTTTCAAATGCCCTTCGCCCAAGTGCAGCTGGATTAGGCTCCAGTCCTCCACTTCCCGAGAAGGACAAGCGGTAGAAAATGGATGAATGGATGTGGGGGAAGTGTACCGTATTTTTCGGAATATAGAGCGCACTTAAAATACTTTCATTTTCTCAAAAATCGACAGTGCGCCTTGTAACCTAGTGCGCCTAATGTACGGAATAATTCTGGCTGTGCTTACTGACTTCAAAGCTATTTTATTTGGTACATGGTGTAATTGGTATAATGACAATTGTGACCTTTAGAAGGCAGTCACACATAAGAGATACATGTAGACAATATGACGCCAGTAAACAAAACAAAACTTTAAATGTTCCATTGAGAATATAGAACATTACTACACATGGCGCTAAAAAATCTGTCAAAATGTTTTAGTACCACTTTTTAGTAAGCTATGAACCCGCACCGCTTGATGTATTGTTAGCGCATTACGGCTACCGTAGTCAGCTGTGCTTCAACATACTGGTATTATTATGGTGTGTGTGTGTGTGCAAGGCCTGCAAAATGGCACCTATTAGCAGACATTATCTGGCGTTTTGTTTCGCAATATTATACAAAACCAACTTTTCTTACCTTCTGGGACCTACTGATGTGTATTTGGGATCAGAATAAGTCCTAAAAATTTGCGCGAGTCTGCCATTGTAGTTTGTGTCAACACCCTAGTTGATAATTATGGGGCTTTAATCCTCCGCTGTTGCCATTTGTAATATAAAGTAGCGTACTGACTTATATCTGTCAGTGGACTCGCCGGTTTAGTGAGTTTACATAATTCAACCGCGGAACTTTAGTTATTGGGCAGCACGGTGGCAGAGGGGTTAGTGCGTCTGCCTCACAATACGAAGGTCCTGAGTAGTCGTGAGTTCAATCCCGGGCTCGGGATCTTTCTGTGTGGAGTTTGCATGTCCTCCCCGTGACTGCGTGGGTTCCCTCCTGGTACTCCGGCTTCCTCCCACCTCCAAAGACATGCACCTAGGGATAGGTTGATTGGCAGCACTAAATTGACCCTAGTGTGTGAATGTGAGTGTGAATGTTGTCTGTCTATCTGTGTTGGCCCTGTGATGAGGTAGCGATTTGTCCAGGGTGTACCCCGCCTTCCGCCCGATTGTAGCTGAGATAGGCTCCAGCGCCCCCGCGACCCCGAAGGGAATAAGCGGTAGAAAATGGATGGATGGATGGATGGAACTTTAGTTATTAGGGAGTTCCGGTCGGACGGTTTTTCGCGGGACACATTTCCGGGGTTGTTGCACTATTGAGCCACGGATGAGGAGATGCGGCTCCGTTATTGATTTAAGTAAAGTCTGAATGTCATTAAAACTGTTAGCTCCATCTTTTGACACTTCTTCGACTCCTGTCCTTGCACGCTACATCGGTACAACAAATATGACGGAGAGAAGACGCTGTCGACGGGGAGCGACAAAAATAAGAACCGCCCACAAAACGGCGCACCATGAAGCAACGGTCAGAAAGAGACTTGAAGATGGTCTGTAAAACATAATCTATGTAACATTTTGACCAGAGAAACACCAATACATGATATGTAGACCACAAGGAAGTGTTTTAAATGTAGAAAAAACATCATAATATGACCCCTTTAATGCGCCTTATAATCTGGTGCGCCTTTTGTATGAAAATAGACCTGAATAGACCCGCTCATCAGCAGTGCGCCTTATACTACAGTGCACCCTATGATCGGAAAAATACGGTAATTATTTTATGGCCTGGACAATAGTTCTCTACATCACATTAACTCGCCATCTACTCAAAATAATAAAATTGTATAGCTGTTTATGGATGTAATACATTATAAGGTTTCCTCATGAAGAACCCTGAGACATTGTGAACACTTAAATAAAAATAATTATTGGCTCCTTCACATAGCTTATAGTTGAGACAATTTTAAAGGTGGTGTACATCATTTCTTCCTCGACAATACAGAAAGTATGAGAATATGTGAGCTGCTGCCTGCTTTTCTTTACTTTTATGATAAGTGTAAGGAAGGGATAGTAGTTCTTTTAGAGTTGGGACACAATGGACAGATTCCGGCCAGAGAATCCTTTAATCATCTTTATTGCTGAAAGGTAGATTTGAATGTGTATGGTTTTGTGTGTGTGTGTGTGGTCTAAACAAATAAAGAAAAGAGGAAAAATTACAATCCAATTATATACTCATTAATATGCAGCAATATACATGGATATGCATACATAATATAACATAATATAATATAAAGGTGTGCACAACAACAACATATATACTGCATTTAAAGGCCTACTGAAATGATTTTTTTTTATTTAAACGGGGATAGCAGATCTATTCTATGTGTCATACTTGATCATTTCGCGATATTGCCATATTTTTGCTGAAAGGATTTAGTATAGAACAACGACGATAAAGATTGCAGCTTTTGGTATCTGATAAAAAAAAGGCTTGCCCCTACCGGAAGTAGCGTGACGTAGTCAGTTGAACATATACGCAAAGTTCCCTATTGTTTACAATGATGGCCGCATGAAGTGAGAGAGATTCGGACCGAGAAAGCGACAATTTCCCCATTAATTTGAGCGAGGATGAAAGATTTGTGGATGAGTAAAGTGCAAGTGAAGGACTAGTGGGGAGTTGAAGCTATTCAGATAGGGAAGATGCTGTGAGAGCCGGGGGTGACCTGATATTCAGCTGGGAATGACTACAACAGTAAATAAACACAAGACATATATATACTCTATTAGCCACAACACAACCAAGCTTATATTTAATATGCCACAAATTAATCCTGCATAAAAACACCTGCGTGTTTGTTACGCTAGCTCCTAGCTCCTCTGCTAGCTCCTAGCTCCATAGATCACGCCAATACAATTCAAACACCTGATCAACACACACAATCACTCAGCCCAAAAGACCGTTCACCTAACCCAAGGTTCATAAAGCTTATATATTTTTAAAAAGTTACGTACGTGACGCGCACATATGGTCAAGCTATCAAATGTTTAGCAGCCAAGGCTGCATACTCACGGTACCTGATATTCAGCTGGGAATGACTACAACAGTAAATAAACACAAGACATATATATACTCTATTAGCCACAACACAACCAGGCTTATATTTAATATGCCACAAATTAATCCTGCATAAAAACACCTGCGTGTTTGTTATGCTAGCTCCTAGCTCCTATGCTAGCTCCTAGCTCCATAGAACACGCCAATACAATTCAAACACCTGATCAACACACGCAATCACTCAGCCCAAAAGACCGTTCACCTAACCCAAGGTTCATAAAGCTTATATATTTTTAAAAAGTTACGTACGTGACGCGCACGTACGGTACGGTACGTGTTATGCTAGCTCCTAGCTCCTATGCTAGCTCCTAGCTCCATAGAACACGCCAATACAATTCAAACACCTGATCAACACACACAATCACTCAGCCCAAAAGACCGTTCACCTAACCCAAGGTTTATAAAGCTTATATATTTTAAAAAAGTTACGTACATACGCAAAAAAAAGTTGCGCACATACGGTCAAGCGATCAAATGTTTAGAAGCCAAAGCTGCATACTCACAGTAGCACGTCTGCGTCTTTGTCATCCAAATCAAAGTAATCCTGGTAAGAGTCTGTGTTGTCCCAGTTCTCTACAGGCGTCTGTGTATCGAAGTCAAAAGTCCTCCTGGTTAGAGTCTCTGTTATCCGAGTTCTTTCATCTTGACTGCATCTTTCGGGAATGTAAACAAAGAAGCGCCGACTGTGTACTGTTGTTGCTGACTACGTTCGAAAAATACGTCCATTTCGCACCGACAACTTTCTTCTTTGCTTGCTCAGCTTCCTTCTCCATAATGCAATGAACATGATTGCAACAGATTCACGAACACAGATGTCCAGAATACTGTGGAATTATGAAATGAAAACAGAGCTTTTTCGTATTGGCTTCAATGTGGAAGGCATACCCGTGTTCCCCGGTCTACGTCACGCGCATACGTCATCCTCAGAGGCGTTTCGAACCGGAAGTTTAGCGGCAAATTTAAAATGTCACTTTATAAGTTAACCCGGCCGTATTGGCATGTGTTATAATGTTAAGATTTCATCATTGATATATAAACTATCAGACTGCGTGGTCGGTAGTAGTGGGTTTCAGTAGGCCTTTAACTATGTATGAACTTCCAACAAGTTTCTAAGCTTCAGAGCCATACATGGCGATTATGTGGTCTCTGTCGCCATCTAAAGGCCAAACTCCGCCATCGCAGTTGCAATGACGTTAAATAAACTACACGTGAATGTAAACGCCGTCAACGAGACTAATTAGCTCTCAATCGACCCAAAAACAACTGATCTTAGCATACAATGCACCAAACATTTGCAGAAGTAGCAAGGCACGACAGTCAGTTCAAATGCTGTAACAGTATGTGACAAAACTTACATTTAGTCGTCAACGCACACAAGGCTGGCTGCCACCACTGATTGAAACCGGCTATTCTGACAAAGACGTGCTTTAAAGGGGAAATGACGTCACAGATTGACCTATCAACCTAAATGCATAGGAACATTACAAAACTGGTTAAAGGCACACAATAGGCTTTCGTACAATAAGTCAAGATCAAGATCTTCACACAAACTTTGGAAATTTGCCAGAGATATCTTTCCTGTTTTAGTCATCCGATTGTTGGAGGCTATCAGATATGTATGTTGAATACACAGCGTGGAGCCGCTCCCCTAAGTTAATGATAATCACCGCCAATGTGGCAAATAACAACATTCCCTTTTATTTTAAGTATCATTTCACTTGGGGATGAGGCATATGATATTTCAAACAGAGTAAGAGCAAGCCATGAGCAGGCATGCTAATAGCTAAAGTAGCAATAAACAACACAAGAAATAGGTGCTTTAAGAAGTCAAGATTTTTATTTTCCCAAAATTGTTGTTTTTGTTTATGTTTAGAAACTCAAGGAATAAGTCCCTGGACACAGGAGCACTTGAAGAGCAAACATGTTTGGATATCAACTAGTAGTAGGCAGTTTATGTTTAGTTATTGTGTACTATTGACGTTTTTTTTTGCTTGAATAATTGTATGTAATAAAAGAGAACAAGGGATTAGTTAAAATATTATGTTGTATTGTTACACTGTCAATAACACTCACCATAAATACATTGAAACATTTGCAGTTACCGTAATACATTTGATTGGTATCGGCCGATGTCAATTATGAAAAATTTGAATCGTCAGCATAAAACCCTAATCAGAACTTAGCGTATTCCTTAATAAAAAATAAATAAATGAAACCAAAAATAAACAAATAATAATGAAGAAGTAAAAGTTGTTTTGCTTTTAAAGTAAAATACACATTGTGCATACAAGTTAAACAATACATTGGTTAAGTTATATTAAAAGTATTATTAAAAAAGTACAGGACTTAAACAGAAATAAGCACTGTAATAAATGGATAAATAAAGAGTGTTTTTTCAATCAAATTATAATTGTTGATTATAATCGTTGGTTTGTCTTTTTTAGTTAGCAAAATAACAGAAAACAAAATGAAAATGTTGCAGTATTGTTGAACGTGCTCATAAAGTACCTATGCACACACTAAAATCTTTTGACCAAGTAATTTTTTCTAAGTAACTAAAATAAATAAATACACTGTTAGAAAACCCACTATTTTGCATGTTTTGTGTTTCTTATGCATCACAGATAGTGATTTAGTTTTAGGATTGTTTATTTGTTTAATGGCTGAGCTTTTATTACTTTAAATATTGGTTTGTACTGTAGCACTTTAAGATGTATTTAAATGAAAAGTGTGTAATATATTATTATTTATGGCGGGCGTAGTGGCGTCCTGCTCCGTTCAGCGGTCCTTGAACGCACTGTAAAAACACCTCCTTCTCATATTTTTCTGAGTATAGAATGAGGACTCTATATTCTAAGAGAGCACAGTTTGTAGGTTCAATGTGCACAATTGAATAGCTTAGTTGCTCAGACAGCAATTTGGTGTTTATATAAGATTTGATTGGGGTATGTTGTTTCTTAATTGGGAAAGATGCTAATGACTCGTTTTTATGTTAGCATTTAAGTCCGTGAGTTTATTAAAGTGCAGTTATCAATCACTTTTTTTCGATCATTTTAATTTAAACTCTATATCTATACAGTGGAATACAAGTTTCATTGGTTCTGTGAGTCAGTTTGTATCTCGAAAAAACTTCAATTATGAAACAGCGTAGCCCATTGATATAAATTTCAATCAATTTGTGTTTGAATTTCCTTCCCAAAATTAAAATTTTAACATGTTAAACTTTTTTTTTAGACAAGAAATATTGTAGGAAATACTATACAATAACATGTACTACAGTCACATTGTGCTTCAAATATTGCGGCTTCACCACATTTTGGATTTTTTTTTTAAATTCTTAAAGTATATTCTACCATTTTTGCTTCTATATCAAGCATTCTAAGCATAAAAATGGCTAAATATACTAAAAATATCAACACTTCTGTAGTATTGGTCACTTAAGGAGACCAAACCAATCAGAGTGCTGTTCAGTATTGTGGCCATGAATTGGCTCAGCCTTAGACAGCAATACTTTATTGGATTAAAAGAGTTAAAAGGTGACTGAATGGTGTTATTTAATCCCTAGAGTGGTAATGTATTTAGTTGAGACAATTTTAAAGGTGGTGTACATCATTTCTTCCTCGACAATACAGAAAGTATGAGAATATGTGAGCTGCTGCCTGCTTTTCTTTACTTTTATGATAAGTCACAGTTTTTCTAGGCTCTAGCTATGAAAATATTTGATGATTCCTACTTTGCAAAAATTAATTTATCGCTGTACTGTCCGAAACCAGTCAACAGTGATAAAAAAGGGACAGCTGTACTAACAACTACTTGTTTTATGAAGATGTAATAATGAATGTATTTATGAAGGTAATAATAATTTACAGCATTTACCTTGAAAACTGGACTTTTACGGCATCTCCTTCTAAATGCTTCTCCATCAAACACACTATCAGCAGCTTTTCCATTTTTTCATGAATTCATGTCCACCATTTTGATATTATTTTACTGTCCCTGTCTGGTGTTATCTACTCAGTATCGTGCAGATTCCAACTTCTTTGCCAAGTCGGTTACACCATGTTGCCAAGTCGGTTACACCATGTTTTCTTTAATTTAATAAATATTAGGGAGGGATGGGTATAGAGATCTGACATCACTACGCCGTACACACGTTGGGTAATGATGTCATCCCAACCCGCAAGCATCAATAAGAGAATTGCCTCACAAAATGGCAGTTGCTGTTAAATCTCAGATTTTCATGATTGATTTTGATTTTTATCAGGGTCGGTAGTGCCATCGTCTTCTACTCACCCACTGCTGCTTCCTTGTGACACTTATGCTTTGCTGTTGCTCCCTGCGGGGTAGCGGGAGTACTGTGTACATTAGCCATTCTGTTTTAAATGGTTTCATCAAGCTTAATTAGGTGTTGTTCGGCGGGCCAAATAAAATGCTTTGGCGGGTCTGATGTGGGTTCCAGCACATCAATAAAGCACATCAATTAGCCAAGAGACTGCTCGTATCCCGAAAAACTTGTCAACTGGGTGACTCGTATACCGAGGCACCACTGTATCTTGATTGCATTTTGGAGCGTTTTTTTTAGTAATGTACATTACGTTTGCATTAGCCAGTTATACTGCAACAGCTTCAAGTGGGTATGAGTAGTGTATTTGTACTTTTACCCTTTGCTGAGAAATCACTCCTTTTTCAAAAAGGAGCAAGAAAGCAGGGACTTTCCACATTGTGCACCTTTATAGCCTGCAGTTACTTGTCCAGAAAGATCCTAAATACATTTTGAACACAACATCCTTGACCTTGCTGCGCTAAGCAAAGACTTGACAAATATTGACAAGAGAGAGCTTTATGTGATGACATACTTTTTTTCCTGTTTGCAGTTCCGCAGGTCCTTAAAAGCTGCACTGAGTTCATTGAGAAGCATGGTGTGGTGGATGGCATCTACCGGCTCTCTGGGATCGCCTCCAATATCCAGAAATTGCGGTAGGGAACCTCACTGACTTCTCAGTACAGCTTTGAACCACGTTGAATACATGTTTTTTTCAAAGAAAGGTAATTTTACCAGAGGGTACAATGTTATAGTGTAACTTAAACATTAAGTTGTTTTACTTTAAAACCTAATTATTCTTTTATATATTGCACAAAATTGCTGGGTTGCACGTGACGTCACATGCGGTTTCTGTGAAGTCAGACTTAAGCACACGGAGGAGGTTAATAAACAAGCGTATTTTAACTAGCAAGAAGTGGAGGCAAGTCAACATCAGTTTGCATTGACCCCTTTGTTAACATCTGTATGAACTTCAAATAAAGTGTAACAGTCTTTTATGCAGTTATTTACTTTTCTTATTATCCATTGATTTACATAGAAGCAGTTTTATTTTGGAAACTTCCATGTCTAATGATCAAGAAAACCTTGCTAAATAGAATAGAAAATCTCTCTTTTGCTGCACATACAGTATCTTGATATTGGTAAGTATTGTTGGAAATCAAACAATGCTTGACAACAGGCAAGCAACTAGAAATCTAACTAAACGTTGAAGCAAAACATTAATTTCACACCATTAAAACAATTTCAGGTGCCAAAATATACTATAAATGTCAGCAAAATATTTGACTTGCAACAGGAGATTAACTGCAAAAAATAATCGTATATAATACGCATGTAATAAGCGAATTGCCTGACACCAATAACTTGATAGGGTTGCCAATATAATTGTGGCAGAGGGGGCGTGGCTATGGGCATGACCAATATGACATCATCATATAATTTGGATAATCATCGATGATGCATATATATTCCATCCATCCATCCATTTTTACCGCTTGTCTCTCTCGGGGTTGCAGAGGGTGTTCGAGCCTGTCCCAGCTGCATTTGGGCGGAAGGCGGGGTACACCCTGGACAAGTTGCTACCTCATTGCACATTATTTTAAAAAATATTGTACAACTACATACATTTAAAAACACATTCTTTATTAGTAAGTAAGCACAAAGTTATACTAAACACAAATAGTCTCCAATAACAGATACAATTTATAAAAATGCTAGATTTTGCAAAGAAAACGTCACTTACAGGATTGTCAAATTATTAAATTAAATTAATAAAATTGTATTAAAGTACAATTAAATTATTAACAACATGGAACAACGGAATGTTACCTGAAAACCTGGTTTATATGTCAAGATCGCTGATTTGCTCATTATGCTGTCAACCTCAAAGGTATTCACCCTCAGACAGATCATCCAGTCATCATTCGGAAACCCGGCTTCCAGGCCAGCCGAAGCCCGCTTCTCTTTCACTTCCTGAGACGCTCAGCATTCATTTATCCAATGACTGTCTAGTTTAGCTGCAATGCTCACCCCAGTGACCTGGACCCCCTGATGACTTATTTTAAACCCACGGTCACAAATATTGGTTATAGGTTCGAAAATGATTTTAAATAGCAACACCCGATTTACTCTTTTGTTCGATTCAGTTATCGTTTCGGACTTTTAGCAAAAATGTAATCAGTTTTATCTTTTAACGACTTTGAGCGGGTAATCCATTTAATCACAATTGGACTACTGCAACTCCCTCTATGCAGGTATGAACCAGGACTCAATCGCAGCTTGTCCAAAATGCTGCTGTTCACCTTTAACTGGCACTAAAAACATGAGCACATTGCCCCCATTTTAGCATACCTTCACTGGCTCCCAGTTAATTTTAGAATCCATTTTAAAATGTTGTGTTTTTTCGAATCTCTTAACGAGTTAAGTCAGACCTTATAAAGGTATACACCCCCACAAGGTCTATGAGGTCAGCTGATCAATTTCTTCTTGTCGTCCCAAAGACACGATTAAAATCCAGAGGGGATTGTGCATTTTCTGCTGTGGCTCCAAAACTTTGGAACAATACCCCTCTTAATGTTCGGACGGCTCCCTCTTTTAATGTCAGGCTTGGTACAAAGGATTGGACTCAGATGCATAGTAGGGAACTTGACAGGCTTTTATTTTGGCAGCTTCCTTTCACCTCCAAAGTCAAGGAATACAATACTATAATTAACCAAAAAACTACTCGATGAAAAAAGGTTAAAAAAAAAATGAACAACTGAAAATCACTCCGAACGGAGGAAAACACAAAACCAAAGACGAACTAATAATTGGCGCAGTAAATGCTATAAAATGTATAAACAAAAAACGCTCCAACGGGAGGAATAAACAGCTATGAAAAATTCTACACTCTTATTTAATAAAGTTTAACAAAAATAGTCACTCAAAAATTGAGGAAATTAACTAATAACTTACCACTTCAGCTGAATAAAGTCAATAACAAAAAATCACTCAGCTGAGGAGGAAAAAGGAAAACTCAAAATAGCCACGAAGGGATTCAAGAACATGGAACATAGACTGGAGACAAGGCAAGGCATGGACATGGACATAGACGCTGGAAAGTACGAATGAACGAGACAATCTGGCACAGAACAAAGGAAGGAGTGGGCTTATAAGACACATGAGGGTAATAGGGAACAGGTGGAAACAGTCAGGGAACAGGGATGACGTCAGACTGATGACACAAAAGGAAGGGCAAGTGACCTGAAACGAGAGGAGAGTTACTTTTCAAACTAAAACATGCAAATCACAAGACAGAAAAAAACCAAGACAAGACATCCGTCACCGCAGTGTGACATTTAATAACTTTTGAATCACATTTTGAAACATATTTTTTAAGTCAGCAGGTCAGATCAGTAACTTCGGGACAAGGATTAGCTGTGAGGGCTGGATGAGTCGGACAAGTGTGCAATGTGGGGATGGACGTGTGCCACGGTTTGAGGAGCCGTTGCCCACCCCCACCAGCTGCCGAAGCCACATTTTGTAGATCACTCTCTACCCGTATATCTTGGATATGTTAAAGTACATCCACACTGTAGAAATGCTGCCTCTCCTCCAGACAATCGCATGCGTCTTGCCAACGTCACACAACATCCTGTCTTTGCAATGCTGTTTCGGTGCTCAGTCTTTTGATGGCCAAATTTTTGCTGCATCACTAGTCAATAGTGCGTAAATTATAGGCTATAAATATATATCCTTTCATACAGTGTATTACTTTGATTAGTTTTCACCTAAAAGACCCTAATTTTTAAGGTGTGGCGGCTTTTATTTTGCCACGGCACCGTGCCACGATCAATTACATGTAGGGAAAACCCTGCTTGATAAACAACAATTACACCGCATTCATTAACGCACGTTACTTACTCATGCACGAATAAATCGAATGTTATCGTTCATTGCTTAATATCTCGTTTGTGGATCCAAACAAATGTAAAAAAATATGTAATCCATATTTTTGTACTTCTATTTCTTGCAAGTGTCGAAGGAAATGCAGTGGACCAGATAGCTTGAAAAGTCCACTTTATTGCTGTTGCTGAATCTTTTATCCATCCATCCATCCATTTTCTACCGCTTGTTTGGGGTCACGGGGGTGGCTGGAGCCAATCCCAGCTGCATTCTTTGTCATGTGAAAATTTTATAAGTGTAGTAGTCCAATCCTTCTCACTCCGCTCTTTTTCATGATATATGGCTTGTATACTTACCTCTAAACCTTCATACGATAGTACCTTAACGAACGAGCTTAAAGGGGAACTGCACTTTTTTTGGAATTTTGCCTATCGTTCACAATCATTATTACAAGAAGACAAACATAAAAATTGGCTTGTTCTCATTCTTGGTGGCTTGCAATGCAGCTAATGGGAGCAATCAATTCTACCTAGAAATCACTTTAAAAATGTTTTTAAAAAAACGTCAACAATACTTCATTTACATTCCGTAGCCTGTATAATAACCAAGCTGTAGCAACATTGTTATTGTAAGAGCTAACACTGAGGAACTCTTTTTCTAGCGTATTAACACATCAGCGTGCTTCAGTATTTGTCGCAAAAGCTAGCTACAGCAAGAGATAAGCTAGCTACGACAAGAGATAAGCTAGCTTTTGTGTCTGCACGAAACGCGTTTGAGTTTGTAATGCACAACACTGCGATAAGACACCAATATATACTGACTAAAAAAACATGAAGAATCATATTACAGTATCTGTAAAGTAATATCCCACATTTCAAGGTTTGTTAGTACACAACAAGCCAGAATGACTCATAACCCTCGCGAAGAAAAGGGCAATGGAACCAAGCGTCTTTTTGTGTCGTTCTTGCCATTTTCCGGGTTTAAATTGGCTGTCATAGTGTACTACTCAGTGGCCTAGTGGTCTACTCAGTGGCCTAGTGGTTAGATTATCTGCCCTGAGATCGGAAGGTTGTGAGTTCAAACCCCAGCCGAGTCAAACCAAAGACTATAAAAATGGAACACATTACCTCCCTGCTTGGAACTCAGCATCAAGGGTTTAAATTGGGGGTTAAATCACCAAAAATGATTCCCGGGTGCAGCACTGCTGCTGCCCACTGCTCCCCTCACCTCCCAGGGGGTGAACAAGGGGATGGGTCAAATGCAGAAGACACATTTCACCACACCTAGTGTGTGTGTGTGTGTGTGTGACAATAATTGGTACTTTAATTTAAAGTTAACTTAACTTTAACCAATTTGTCGGAATACGTCCTCGTCCTTCTTTAATCCAGGTAAGAGGCATGATTTATACTCTCAAATATAGTTTGACGAGCAAGGACACGAGGAAGCAGCTGATCAGTCGATCATGTCAACAGTCTCACAACCTCGTGATCACGGCCCCGCGATAACTAGTTTTATCAACAAACCTAAAAAAGTAATTTAGGTAACAGGACTGTGCTGAGATTCTCCCTGCCTTTCATAGTCAAAATAGCGTTAAATATACAGAAACATTATTGAGTGACTGTACAATTGGCCTTCCTATGGCCTGCAGCATCTCGGGACACACAGAAATACAGCTCAGTATGATACAAGCTTTTACACCATTTTTGTCTCATAAAAGGCCGGTGTGTTTTGTTGTTGGCTTATCACCTGTGTTTACATGTGTGTATATATATATAGTACCTGGCATAAATGTGTAAATGCGGGAAAGGATCACAAGTAGGGATGTAATTTCCACTAGCGCTTGGCTTTGATGGCCTGATTTTAGCCACTGTTTTGTCACGTAACCCGTGTTGCTCTGAAACATAAACGAAGTTTCCTATTTATGTTAGTTTCAATCCCCATTACATTTGAATTTGTGCTCTCCTCTCTTCTGTTCAAGCACTGTTGATTTTCTTGTATGTTTGTAATCATGAAAATCAATAAAACATATCAATAACAATAAAACATAAATACCAAAAAAAACAGTACGCCAACTGTTAATGGATATTTACACAGCAAAAAACCTCTTAAATTTAAAGAGATGTCGAATGAGGGAGTGCAGTATACGCATAGCTCCAGCTGTGGCCAGCCCAAAGTTGGGAGCAAACTGCCACCCTGTAGTCAAGTGAGTGCCTATTGACCAATCATTTGGAGATGGTCTGAAACTGAGTTGGCCATACTCTCTGTATACACGACTCTTCATCAACCTATGTCAGTCTATGTCAGCAACTCATCAAGTCCAGGTGAACCATGTTATTATTAGATGTAAAAAGTGCAAGCTTAGTTGACATGGACCTATATGGTTGAAATATTTTGGCGAAAAAAAATGTTCGACTCTTCAAAATAACCTGGATTTTAAACCCATGTATTTATTTTTAGATTGTTTGCTACCGAAAAAAGATTTGTGCATATACAAAAGTCGTATTGTGGCTGCATTTGAGACATGCAACCAAATGACCACATCTACAAAAAATACTGTATACTAAGGATGCTTTTTTTTTTTTCAAGCAGTTTCCAATTCCAATGACTGCCTGCTTCTCTAGACTGATCATTTATGTCTGTTTTGTTTTAATGGGGATTTTTATGTAGTTTGTGTTCATCTCTGATAAGGTTTGATGTGTTGAAGCGCCATGTTTTTTTCCCTGCTCGCGGAATGATTACAGATCATTTGGTGCAAATCTTCCTCTGAAAAGGGGAAGAAGTACTCCAGGACTGATGCCACATTGTTTACAATTACAATGAGCTCAGTGGAAGTTTACGACAGGCCATTTGCAGCACAGCACAGGTAGAAATAAAGGAGGGCTTGATTTGCACACCCTTACCTACCTGCAGAACAGTATGGGTAATCACGCCTTATTGGACTGTTATTTTATTTGTATTTTGTCAGCACAATTATTTTGTATGTTTACAGATTTTATCTGTATTACATGTGACATGTCATAATTTGGCCCGTCATATTGGCCTTATAGTTAGCTGTCCGATATTTTTTTTTGTGCACCCTTACTGTGTACCTTACAGCAAGACACGGTCCACACTTCAACGCGACTCAGCAGCTCTTTTTCGGTCATGTCGTGGCTCGAAATATTATGCAAACGTCCCTGTCCCCTATAGTCTAACCCCCTGAATCACAGCTCAGGACCATAAGCAATAGTCAATAACAGAAGTTGCGAACACATTTTTGAAGTCTAATAAAATGTACATTTTGTATGTTCTTCAGATCAATAATTATTTTTACTCTGTGTGTTTGCTCTCCTTAGGCACGAGTTTGACTCTGAACAGATCCCCGACCTGACCAAAGATGTGTATGTACAGGACATCCACTGTGTTGGCTCGTTGTGCAAGCTCTACTTCAGAGAGCTGCCCAACCCCCTGCTCACCTACCAACTATATGAGAAATTCTCTGTAAGTAAAGCAAAGCTCTCTTTTGTTGTGCTCTCGGTTGACTTAAAGGGGAACTGCACTTGTTTTAAAAATTTGGTCTGTCGTTCATAATACTTATGGGAAACAAGAAGACAAAAGTTATTTGGGGTTTTTTTGCATTCAAATATGTAATAATCGGCACGTTCTAGGTGGCAGCCAATGCAGCTAATAGGATTAATTCATTCTGCCTCTAAATTACTTGGAAAATGCCTCGACAAACCGCGAACAATACTTAATTTACGTTCCGTAACCTGTGTAATAACCAAGCTGTCGTCTGCATCCTTCCGTCTCGGGAGACGATGGGGTGGATTCAGAAAGGGGTGGGGGGGTCCAGTGGATCTATATGGCCTGGGCATGGAACTATGGAGGGCAAGCTCTTGTCCTTGCAGCAAGCCCCCCCATCCGCATGGCTGGTGGATCCAAGGGAGCGACAAGTGTGTGCCAGCGACGCCGCGGGAGTGGCCGGAATGACGCTACAACGTCAAACCGCCTTCGGGACTCCGGCTCCTGATTTTCTGTCGGGGTTTACTCCCTTAGCCTTACCCTCGAGTAGGTTGACCGCAAGGCAGTGGTGGTTTTGAGATTGGAAATTTCCTTTTCCTAGATGGGCTACCTTACCAGGTTTACAAGCCCCATCTGCCCGAATGCAGCAGGTAGCACGGGGATACATCTTACCCGTGGCGGTATAAGCCCGACCTGACTTGTAATAACCAAGCTGTAGTTGTTATTATAAGAGTGGACACTCAGGAACTGTTTTTCTAGCGTAATAACTCATCGCTAGAGTCTGTGTCAGCAGCCAACCAATCTGTACTGACTGAAAAACATGAAAAATCATATTACAGTATCAGTGAAGTATGAGCCCACATTTAATTTTTTGTTTGTACACAGCTGTCTCGACAGTGTATGTACTGTAGTTGTAATAACAAGCATGACGTTCTGCATGTATCATTAACAATATTATAGTGACTCACTCGATGGACAGTTTTTCATTTGGTCCAGCTGGCCAGGGAAGTTTTTTCCAGTTGATTTTGGGTAAGCACGCTATTTATGTCAACACAGATTGGCTCCAAGTTCCACGTTTACTCCGTCAAGTCTTGCCGACCTCACTCTCTAAAATGCCATGTGCTACAACGTTTCACTCTCTCTTTGTGCTTGCTTCTATACCTGTGTAGTTCATTCTCCGTATTTCCAGGTTCAAAAATATAAGGTTGTGAATCCTCATTTGTCTAAAAATAGTCACATTTGTTGTTTGTTACCAATGAATGAATAAATGAATGAATTTCAGTGAATTTATTTATTCCGGCAGACAGACATATATAGCAACACTTCATCACTCTTTGTAATTTGACAAACATGCAACGGCACCAACCGAAAAGGGATACGGGAAAAAAGCAAGAATGCTTCTCCATGTCCCGCCCTTAATTTACAATCAACTTATATGTTGGTTGTATATGTTGGTTATATAGTCCAAGTTTCAACAGCAGATTTGATGGATACATGACAATTTCAGAACAAGTATAACATATGATAATGGATGATAATGACAAGTAAGTATACATACACCAATATGGATATAATAGCATTGAGTGACCATGAGATTCGCTCCATCTTGCCTGGGTATCTTTCGTCTTCTGAAGCCTTGTCTGGTGTGTTATGTCCCTTATTCCACAGTGAGTTCTTTTGCACCTGTGTGCCACTGTTGAGATAGTCCAAACAACTAGTCATGTTTTTGATAGTTTCCCAACAACACATTTTTTACCGCAAGGTTGAACACTCTTAGGCTAGATAACAGTTTAGTTTCTCCGCTCACA